>NW_021829943.1:22500-34800 GCF_006345805.1 Octopus sinensis | reverse complement strand
TTGTTTTGTTTGCAGAAAAGATAAATCCGGAGAAGAAGCACACTCTAAGATGTAGAGCAGTGTATATTTTAAAACCGGGGAAGGCCAGTTTCCGGGATTACCCTTGGTCTCCGGTCCAAAAAGGATTTAGCTTCATGGCGTATCATTAGACCCCAAAACCTGTTGGCCTAAGACCTCTTCTAAATATGGAGGGTAGAAAAGCCCTTCGCCTCATACGCCTAATCACGTCCAATAGCTTTTCCAGCTGCATACGGGTGTATAGTTCGTTGGATGACGTGGGGATGTTATTGCTAGAGTAGCCGAGGCAAATTCTTTCATATTTATGGGAGACCCGTGGTTTCAGTGAATATGTAGAAACGCTTTTCTCTTTTCTTTTCCTCTCTCTCTCACATTTTCCTTTCTATCTTTCTCTCTCTCTATGTCTCTTAGTATTTGTTCTCTCTTTCTCTTTCTTTCCTTCCTCTCTTTTTATCTCTCTTTTCTTTTATCACTTTCTCTCCTGCTTTACTTTTCTCTCTTCTTTATCTCTCTCCTTTTTTCCCCCTCTTTCTCTCTTTGTCTCTCTCTTCCTCTTTCTCTCTGTTATCTCTTTTCTCTGGCAATTTTTCTCTTCTCTTTTTCTCTCTTCCTCCCTCTCCCTCTCTTTCTCTGTCTCTTTGTCATTTCCTTTTTCTTTTCTTTCCCTCTTTTCCTTTTCTCCCTTTAAGGGACTTACTTTTTTCTTTCTCTCCTCTCTTGCCTTCTCACTTTCTTTTCTCTCTTCTCCCTCTTTCTTTTCTCTCCTCTCTTGCCTTCTCACTTTCTTTTCTCTCTTTCTCCCTTTCTTTTCTCTCCTCTCTTGCCTTCTCACTTTCTTTTCTCTCTTTCTCCCTCTTTCTTTTCTCTCCTCTCCTGCCTTCTCCCTTTCTTTTCTCTCTTTCTCCCTCTTTCTTTTCTCTCATTCTCTTTATCCCTTTTTCGTCTCGTTATCCATCTCTTTCTCATTTCTCTCTCTTTCACTGTTTGTTTTTCCTCTTTCTTCCTCTCTCTCTCTCTCTCCCTTTTTCTCTCTTTATTTCTCTCAGTCCCTTTTTCTTCTCTTACCTTCCATCTTTCTCTCTTCCTCTTTTTCTATTCTCGCTCTCTCCCTCTCTGCTTCTTTTCTCTCTCTTTTTATTTTCTGCTTTTCCTTCTCCCTATCTCTCTCTATCTTTTTCTTTTCACTCTTTCGCTCGTTTTCTTTGTCTATTCTCTCTTTCTCTCTCATTTCCTCATTGTCTTTTCTCTCTCTCTTTCTTTTCTCTCTTTTTTTCTCTCTCTCTCTCTTTCTTTTCTCTCTTTCTTTTCTCTCTTTCTTTTCTCTCTTTCTCCCCCCCCCTTCTTCATCTCTTTCTTCCTCTTGTTTCTTTTTCTCTCTCTCTTTCTTTTCTCTCTTTCTTTTCTCGCTTTTCTCTCCTTCTTTCTCCCTCTCGTTTTATTTTTATCCTTCTTCCTCTCTCCCACTCATTCATTTCTCTCTTTCTTTTCTCTCTCGTTTTCTTTTTCCAATCTCATTCTCTTTATCTTTTCTCTCTTTTTTTCTCTCTCTCTTTCTCTGTTTCTTTTCTCTTTTCGTCTTCTCTATAGTTCTCTCTATATTTTCTTTTCTTTCTTCTATTTTTCTCTTCCTCTCTTCTTTTTTCTCTTTCTTTTTCTTTCTCTCTTCTGCTTGTTTCAGTCATGAGACTGTGGCCATGCTGGGGCTCCTCCTTGATTTTGTCTTTTATGTGTGGTACCTTTTCTGTCTGATGAGCAGCAACCTCTAGCCCTCTTTTGCTTAAGTGCTAAGTAACAGGGATGCAAATACACCAACACCGGTTATCAATTAGCAGTTGGGGACACACACTAACATAGATACACATGCATACACACAAACCCCACTCAATAATACACACACATCTGCTTGGCAGTATACACACACATACATACATATATATATATATATATATAAGAGTTAATAACACCCATAAGGATGTGCTTTATCTATTCACCAAAGTGAATGGTTGCCTTGTCCAGGAGAAACCAATGTTGTCAGATGTTATCCCTCGTTCATCGGATGTTTCGACTCTGAAACGTAACACCTACCATTGGTGGGTCAACAGAGGTGGCCAATTCACTGCTCCTCAACTCCTCAAGCCTTCCAGCGTTAATCTTCTCTCTTACACCAAAGCCAGCAAAAGGCTCTTTCAGTTGCCTCTCCCATCCGTGCACACCCACTCTTCCCTCCTTACCTCTCATTACAGTTGCTGTAAAAATCCTCCATGCCGACTGGACAAAGAATTCCCTACAGCCAACCTCCACTAGGAAAATCCATACCTGCCATACCTTCTCCCTGCAATTCTGCAGAATGTTCTTATATCTGTCACACTTCCGTTCATGGGCCTCGTTACAACCCGCTCCCCACGTGACTGTTCGTTCAATTATGATAATTTTCTCAGCTTTTTCAGACCACAGGACCACATCAGGCCTCAGGGTTGTATGGACAACCTGGGGAAACTGCAATCTCTTCCCTAAGTCTACCTTCATATCCCATGGTTGAGACCCTTGCAGCAAGCTATGTTTTGCTTTTGCTGGCTTTACTGGTTTTTCTCCCTCTTTCACGAACTTAATTGTGGCAGATATCTTCCCTTGGTGATGATGTTTCTTACACCTTTACTGCTCCAGGTTGTGAGCAAGTATTTGTATCTGCCTTGAGAAAGTGTTATTCTTCACCCTGCCAAGATGTGTGCCAGAGTGCCCCTTTCCCACAAAGTCTACGCAGCTGGTCTTCCCTCAAACCTTATCTGTGCAGGTTTGATGGTGTCGGGAGTGTGTCATACACCGCTCGATGCAGGAAGGAGATGTGCAAAGGTTCCAGCCTCCACAGGTCAGTCCATGTGAGCTTCCTCTCAGGGAGATCCCATTTAGTCCATACACCCAGAGATACCAACTCCACAGCTCTTGATTTCCTTTTAGCTTCCTCCTGGTTCCACATTGCTTTCTGAGTCATAGCCCGCCTCTCCCTGGTGTCTGCTTTCTTCTATTGTTGGAAATAGGAAGACCCAAGTCCCTTGCGACCCCAACATGTAGCTCCAATTATGGCGCGTAGCTCCAGCATGCCTTCAGCCTGAGCGACAGCGGTGGTAGTTGCCCACACTTTGTGGTAATACCTGCATGTCTGACAAGCTCGTCCTTAGAGTCTCTGTACATCATTACATTACATTTCGCTACTTTAAATTCCTCCACTACAGATGACAGGGAAAAATGTCGATGATGAGGATTAGAGAAAAGAGGTGAAGAAAGAAATGAAATATCATGGAACAATATATGTGGCTACTTTTCATATTGTGTATAAAACATTTCATATTGTGTATAAAATAATAAACAATCAAATTTGAGAAGGCAATAAACAGAACAACTTACTATTGTTGGATCCTTTCTTATTAATTTTTTAAACCCTTCAATGTCATCCTCCGAAATTTTCTGTCTGATATTCGCTATGTCTTTTGAATAAAATCAGTCGAAAAAGAAAGAAAACAAAACAGTTTTAAAAAAACTTATAAAATAAGTTAAACAACAATAAACAGAAGTTGATGGTTCTAAAATCTTGCATAAGATAACATTGATATTGTAAACTTCAGTTTATCTAAAGTATTATTCATAGCTGAATGTTCTTCTTGACACTAATAAGCCTAACAACAGTCATTGAGTTGTGTCTTTAGGTTAGCTACATTCCTCTGCTTACATCTTGAGCTATAAATCTGTGGATCATACTCCAGCTAGGGTGGGGGACACTTTATATAAAAAAACAAATTGATTCTCTAAAGAAAAGCAAATTTATGAAAACTAGTAAAAGAATCAATGAAACGGAGTTTGTTCAATAAAACGTCCTGTATTGATCTTTGATTTGATCTCATCTACTTTGCTAATATTTCGACAGACACTATCAACAAGCGCTTACTTAATAAACTTTTGCAAATATCTTTATGACTACTTCATAATTATTTAATAAATTTCCATTATGTGTATACGTATATATATATATACTAACATCATCATCATCATCATAACCGCATACCGTCCACCTTCCATGCCTTCATGAGTAAGATGGACGACAGGAGCCATACAGGTAGAAAAAACTACCCTGGGCTACTGTCTATTTTATCAGGTATTTTACTGCTGGATGACCTTCCAAACGCCAACCAAAAGTTTTGACCCACTGTATGACACCTTGGGCAAGTACCTTCTTCTAAATCCCATGACTAATCAAGACTTCTGAGTGGATTAAATAGAGATAATCTGTGAGAAGCACATCGTACACTGCTGGACAAAATCTGAGGACCAGTGAAATAAACTGCCAAAATGAAGTGCTTGTGTGTGTGTGTGTGTACGTGTGCATACATATATGTGTGTGTGTATGTGTGCATACATATATATGTGTGTGTTTGTGTGTATGTGTGTGTGTTTGTATGTTTCCATTTGCTTTTACTGAAAATTGCTCAGCTATGAACGATTAGATTATCATTTTCCCTGTTAATAGACAAACCATTGGAATAAGGGATCCCTTGAACAACAGGTAAGGGTTAATAAAATGAAGGGGATCCATATGCAAAAAGAATGGATTGATAATATACTCATACAACCCATGGTAGTATGGAGAAAAGGTGTAAAATGATTGCTTTATATGCATAAACGTACATATATAAGTCTATGTATGTGTATACTCATGTGCATGTGTGAGTAGCTGTATGGCATAGTGATTCGGGTGTTACCCTCACAATAGCTAGATCGTGGGTTTGATTCTTGCAATGCCCTTCCTTTCCCAAGACATCCGAATGTTCGCCTCCTTTCCTAACCAGTGGAGTGGCATCATTCAAAACGTAAAACGATGCAAAGCACATTGTGACAAGTGATGTGTAACATCTGACAGTGTATTTGATCATTTGACTACATGATTATATAGACCTGTTGAGGCAAGTGAAAATCAAATCAAATCAAATCAAATCAAATCAAACCAAATCAAAATAGATGAACATCAATGGAATTTGTATCTTTGTGGTACCAGTACCGTTGGCACACAAGAAAACCATCCGAATGTGGCCGTAGCCAGTACCGCATCGACTGGCCTCTGTGACGTGGGCACATAACAAACACCATCCGATCGTGGCCGTTCGCCAGCCTCATCTGGCACCTGTGTCGGTGGCACATAAAAACACCAACCGAAGACCCGGCAAGACTAGTCAGGCCATAACCCGTGGCCCCTACTTGGGACGTAGTCAGTCCACCTGTGCATACCTTCCTTCCTTCCTGTGACACTTGTGAAGACCTGTTGAGGCAAGTGAAAATCAAATCAAATCAAATCAAATCAAATCAAAATAGATGAACATCAATGGAATTTGTATCTTTGTGGTACCAGTCCACCTGTGCATACCTTCCTTCCTTCCTGTGACACTTGTGAAGACCTGTTGAGGCAAGTGAAAATCAAATCAAATCAAATCAAATCAAATCAAATCAAATCAAAATAGATGAACATCAATGGAATTTGTATCTTTGTGGTACCAGTGCCGGTGGCACACAAGAAAATCATCCGAACGTGGCTGTAGCCAGTACCGCATAGACTGGCCTCCGTGCTTTGGGGACGTAACAAACACCATCCGATCGTGGCCGTCCGCCAGCCTCATCTGGCACCTGTGTCAGTGGCACATAAAAACACCATCCGAGCGTGGCCGTCTGCCAGCCTCGTCTGGCACCTGTGTCGGTGGCACATAAAAACACCATCCGAGCGTGGCCGTTCGCCAGCCTCGTCTGGCACCTGTGTCGGTGGCACATAAAATCACCCACTACACTCTCGGAGTGGTTGGCGTTAGGAAGGGCATCCAGCTGTAGAAACACTGCCAGATCTGACTGGCCTGGTGCAGCCATCGGGCTCCCCAGACCCCAGTTGAACCGTCCAACCCATGCTAGCATGGAAAACGGACGCTAAATGATGATGATGATGATGATGATATATATATATATGTGTGTGTGTGTGTGATCATCATCATCATCATCGTTTAACGTCCGTTCTCCATGCTAGCATGTGTTGGACAGTTCGACCGGGGATCTGGGAAGCCAGAAGGCTGCACCAGACTCCAGTGTTATCTGGCAATGTTTCTACAGCTGGAGGCCCTTCCTAACACCAACCACTCCATGAGTGTAGTGGGTGCTTTTTACGTGCCACCTGCACAGGTGCCAGGCGAGGCTGGCAACGGCCACGGTCGGATTGGTGTATTTTACGTGCCACCGGCACGGAGGCCAGTCGAGGCGGCGCTGGCATCGGCCACGAGTCGGATAGTGCTTTTTACGTACCACCAGACCAGGGATCCTGGCTGGTTCAATTCGATTTCTATTTCGATTTCGCTTGCCCCAACATGTCTTCGCAAGCAAAGGGGGTTGGCATGGGTGCCTGTCGTCGGATGAGGTTCTATATCGACTTCGCTTGCCTCAACAGGTCTTTGTGTCCAAGGGAGGAAAGGCATGCATAAGTGGGCTGGGCTCACTTGACCTGCCTGGTCTTCTCACGTACAGCATATTTCCAAAGGTCTCGGTCGCTGGTCATTTCCTCAGAGAGGCCTAAAGTTCAAAAGTCGTGCTTCACCACCTCGTCCCAGGTTTTCCTGGGTCTACCTCTTCCACGGGTTCCCTCAACTGCTAGGGATTGGCACTTTCTCACACACCTATCTTCATCCATTCTCGCCACATGACCATACCAGCGCAATCATCTCTCTTGCACACCACAACTGATGCTTCTTAGGTACAACTAATGCTTCTCAAGGTACTAACGCTCTGTCGAGTATGTACACTGACATTACACATCCATCGGAGCATACTGGCTTCATTCCTCACAAGCTTACGCATGTCCTCAGCAGTCACGGCCCATTTTTCACTGCCATGTAGCATGGCTGTTCGTACACCTGCATCATACAGTCTGCCTTTTACTCTGAGCGAGAGGCCTTTAGTCACCAGCAGAGGTAAGAGCTCCCTAAACTTTGCCCAGGCTATTCTTATTCTAGCAGTTACACTTTCAGCGCACCCACCCCCACAACTGACTTGGTCACCTAGATAACGGAAGCTATCAACAACTTATAGTTTTTTTCCCCTGGAAAGTGACGGAAGTTGTTTTCTGCAGATTTTCGGAGGTTAATGCTCCCGAGCATCTGCCACATACAAAAACTATCTTCCCAGTTAGCCTACCTTTGACATTGCTGCACCTCTTATGTGTCCATAGCTTACACTGGGTACATCTTATAGAGTTTCTACCCACACCTTTTCTACAGATTGAACAGGGCCATCTTCCTGAAGACATTTGTGGATTGTCTACCTTCCAACTTATTACGACTTTGGTTTTAGCTAGATTGACTCTAAGGCCCCTCGATTCTAGGCCCTCCTTCCACACCTGGAACTTCTCCTCCAGTTCTGATAGTGACTCAGCAATTAGAGCAAGGTCGTCAGCATAGAGGAGCTCCCAGGGGCAACCTGTCTTGAATTCCTCCGTAATTGCCTGGAGGACTATGATAAATAGGAGGGGGTTGAGCACTGAACCCTGGTGGACCCCAACCTCTACTTTGAATTCTTCTGTGTACATGTTGCCAACCCTAACCTTACTTACGGCATCTCTGTACATGGCTTGCACAGCCCTCACCAGCCATTCATCTATCCCTAGTTTCCTCATTGACCACCAGATAAGGGATCGGGGGACCCTATCAAAGGCTTTCTCCATGTCAACGAAAGCCAGGTACAGGGGCTTATCTTTGGCTAAGTATTTCTCCTGCAGCTGCCTTACCAGGAATATAGCATCAGAGGTACTTTTCCCTGGCACGAACCCAAACTGCATCTCATCTAAACTAACTCTCTCTCTAATTAGTTGGGCTATGACCCTCTCCGTAACCTTCATCACCTGATCCAACAGCTTGATACCTCTGTAATTATTTGTATCTAGGGCATCACCTTTACCTTTGTAGCAGTTGACTAGTATGCTGCCACACCAGTCATTCGGTATGACTCCTTCGTGTATCACCTGGTTGACTATACGGGTGACTAGGTTATAGCCGACACTGCCAGATATTTTGAGCATCTCTGCAGTAATTCCTGATGGGCCTGGGGCTTTCCCTGTCTTCATGCTTCTAATTGCTTTAACTACCAAAGAATTTTCAACTCGGATGGCTGGTCCCTCTGTTGGGTTGACATTCGGCAGACTCTCTTTATCCCATTCATTTTCTTTATTCAGCAACCTTTCATAGTGGCATCTCCAAACCTCTCTCTTTGCATCCTCATTTAGCGCAAGTGAACCATCATCCGTGCGAACACACTTCTCTCCTACCACATCACGATTCTCTCTCACACACTGTCTTGCAACATGAAATACCTCAAGTCTTTTATCCTCACGGCTCAGAACATTGGCAAATTTTTTCTTATCCGCTTCCCCTCTGGCTAAATAAACCTGTCTCCTAGCTTCCCTTCTGGCTGTCTGATACAATTCCCTGCTACCACCGTTCTTCCAGTCCTTCCAAGCCTGTCTCTTTTGTCTAATAGCCCTGTCAACCACAGTGTTCCACCACCATGTTACTCTGGGTCGAGCTGGTACTTTGCTCCATCCACAGATCTGGTCAGTGGCTGTCAGCAGATTGTCCCGTAGAAATCTCCAGTTGTCTTCCACATTAAATGAAGCTATATCCCCTTCTATTTTGTCAAAGGCTTCGAGTAATATGTCTCTAAATCTCTGTCCATTTGCAGGATCTTTAAGCTTCCAGACCCTTCTCCTCCAAGCTGGTCTTCTTCTGGGCAACCATTTAGCTCTGATCCTGAAGTCGCTAACTACTAATCTATGTTGAGGAGTACATTCTTCGCCTGGAAAGGTTTTGGCATTTGTAAGCAGCCCTCTTTCCCTTTTTCTGGCAAGGATGTAGTTAATCTGGCTAGTGTGTCTGCCAGAACGGTAGGTGACTAGGTGAGAGGTGGGTTTCCTGAAGTTGGTATTGCAGACCATAAGGTCATTTGCATCGCAGAACTCCAGCAGCCTGGTTCCCTCCTCATTACGAGAGCCAAAACCGTAGCCTCCATGAACGCCATGGAAGCCCCCGACATACCGACCAACATGTCCATTAAAATCCCCTGCCACGAAGAGAAGGTCACTGTCATATGTCAACGAGGTAGTCCGCAATAGGGTGTCATAGAATTGGTCTTTTTGTCCTTCCGGTAGCCCTGGTTGAGGGGCATATGCCGAGATGATGGTAGCTGAACTATGGTGAATGACTAATCTAATTTTAATTACTCTGTCACTTACTCTGACTACCTCGATTACCTTATCTACCCATTTCTCCGCAAGAAGTATACCCACGCCCCCGACCCCGTCAGTGTTCCCTGCCCAAAAATCTTGTACCTGTGTTCCTTGCCTGTGAGTGTGTTCCTTGTATATGTATATATAAATATACCTTCAGCACATCCTTCAGTGAGGTGAAAGCTCTCCATCCTGCTCTTAACCTTCGCAACATCTCATTCTCCATCTTTCACCTCTAGTCACTTCTTGACCGAGATAGACATAGCTGTCCACCTCTTCTATTTCGTCGCTTCCGACTGCTAGATGACCGATTGATACGCCTTCAGACCCTATGTACTTGGTTTTCATACAGTTGATCTTCAAGCCGAGTGCCGAACCTCTCGAATCCAGTTCGTCCAGCAATGGTCTACAGGTGATCGGTGATCTCCACTGTCAGCGTTATGTTGTAACGCTGATGTTGGGAATCTGGCTAAGAGATCACACCTGGAATGAGGAAATCTGGAATAGAACTGAAGTGAAGGACATCATCGCCGAAAACCACAAAGTAAATCTACGATGGGCTGGTCATGTCGCAAGGTTCACTGACCATCGGTGGACCCGTGCAGTTGTAGGGTGGTACCCGTGCAAACGGAAGAGACCACTCAGAAAGACCTCCAGTCAGATGTGAAGATGATTTAATAAAAATGTTTAGAACAGAAGAAATAGGAGAGCAGGAGAGGAAGGAGCAAATTTTATGGGAAGCGGAGCCCGAATCAGCACCAGACAGCCTGGCTGATATATATATATATATATATATACACTCACCAGTAACATCACCACCACACCACAATCAGAACACCCCTGCACACTGTTCAGCTCACTGCCCAAACCACACACCATCATGCACACAACGACTCCCACACACATGCACTAATGTGTATATACATGTGCACACACCATTCAAACAAACACACATTAACTGCTACACACAAACGTTTGCATACACACACACAAGCACATGCTATATGCAGCTTCACACACATACAAATACACGAAACACCATTCTACACAATGCCCACATTAGGATACTTCTACATATACACACACATGCGCTCCCTTACGTACACGCAGACCCACATAATTTAAGCTCCCCTACACAACATTCACACGCACTCGTCCCCTTTTACACATGCACACCCACACATCCTTCTTAAATGCACAGTCGCCCTTACGCAACCTAGTTCAGCAGGGGCAGCGTTATTTGCCCCCTTTATCTCAAACTCGTTCTTCCAGGATTTCATCATGTTCAACCGTTAATCCTACACATTTTCTCTCTCCTCCTTTATTTTCGTTCCCTCTCCATTTCCCCCCTCAATCCTTTCTGTCGAAGAGCGTAGGTTCTAAACATCAAAGACTTCCCGGTTAATATAGGGCGTAACAAATATCAGAAAATCAAAAAAAAATGTGTGTAATAGGTGTAAAACAACTTCCTATGAACGAATATGAAAAAAAAATTCGCGCACGCGAAAGGGGGTGGGGGAGAGGCCTCGGAAAATTCACATCGGGAAGTTCCGAAAGCGTCTGAGGAGCTGACCCGGGCACAAAAACAGAAACAAAAACAGCGTAATAGGTGTAAAACAACTTGCTCTAAACGACTATCATGAAAAAATGCGCGCTCGCGAAAGGGGGTGGGGGAGAGGCTTCGGAAATTTCACATCTTCAGTCCACGGCCTTTAAACTAAGAAAAAAATAGTGTAATTGGTGTAAAACTACTTGTTCTAAACGTGTATCAAGAACACACACTCACACATGAATCATAAACTCCGTATTTCGCAAAAAAAAAAAAAATAAAGAGAAGAAATTCTGGAAAAAGTGAAGAAATGTTGGATCTCATTCCTTGGTTAAAGCTATTTTAAACATTAAATTTATGCTTTTCTTTGAAATAGTTCAGATATATGCAATTCTTTTCACTTATTAAGATGCATTTATCAGAAAAAAAGAGACAGAAAAAATTATTATTTTGTGTCAATCCTTCCCTAATTATCCTTTATTAATTAGTTTTGGCGTGTATTTTTTTCCCAAATTATTCTTTCACCTTTACAACACTGTTTAGTAAAGCAATTAATTATCTTTATAATTTGCATATTTGACTTATTAATCAAAATTCTCTAGATGTAATATATACTAAGTAATGCATCCTTCATTTATGTGTTCCGTTCTGTATTATGCATGCGTGACTGTTTATATGTAAGTGTGTTAACTGTGCACATGAATGTGAATATTAAAGAACATATTTATTTACTATGATTGTTATTTTCAGAACAAATAAATCTTTGGCTGTTATGTTATTGATGTTATTATTATTGCTAGTTAAAGGGTGGTGACTTGGCTGAATATTTTGAGTCTTGTAGTATGTAGTTGTGTTAGTCAATATTCTGAGTTCAAATCCAACTCATTTCTTTATCATCATTATCGATGGACCACTCAAAGAGGTATGTATACATTATCATTTTCGTAACATAATTTCTGTAGTATTTCAAGATGTTTCTGACACGTATTTTGATTCACATGGCGGAGATCCAACATTTCTTCACTTTTCCAGAATTTCTTCTCTTTATTTTTTTTTTGCGAAATACGGAGTTTATGATTCATGTGTGAGTGTGTGTTCTTGATACTCGTTTAGAACAAGTAGTTTTACACCAATTACACTATTTTTTCTTAGTTAAAGGCCGTGGACTGAAGATGTGAAATTTCCGAAGCCTCTCCCCCACCCCCTTTCGAGAGCGCGCATTTTTTTCATGATAGTCGTTTAGAGCAAGTTGTTTTACACCTATTACGCTGTTTTGTGTTGTGTGCCCGGTTCAGACGCTTTCGGAAATTCCCGATATAAATATTCCGAGGCCTCTCCCCCACCCCTCTTTCGCGAGAGCGCATTTTTTTTTGTCTTATTCGTTTAGAGCAAGTTGTTTTACACATATTACACTATTTTTTTTTTGTTTTGGTGCCCG
>NW_021829943.1:0-17500 GCF_006345805.1 Octopus sinensis | reverse complement strand
TCAATGGGTTAATAATATACAATCAACATACGTAGGTGTTGCCCACCCGTTCTCTCTTCCTCTCTCTCTCTCTCTCTCTCTCCCTCTCTCTCTCTGTCTCTCTACACACACATACATATACACATAGCTCTTTGGACAATTAGGGTAAAACTAGGTCACAGCTGTAATTTCAGAAATTCCTGTGAGTGAAGGAGTGACAGGATATTGAGAGATAAGAATGAAAGGCAACCAACAAAGAAAAAATACAATGAGTCGCTTTATTGGCTGCCCTGAATGACCTCCTGCTTAACATTAAATATATTCTTAAGAACTGAATACAATTTATTCATCCGCGCGACCCAGAGCCAGAATGAAATGGCTTTTGGGAGTCCTACACCTGGAAATATTCTGTCTTTCTGCAAGGTACAGATTTTTCTTGTCTTATATTGTCATAAGATAGAGTTTACGTATCTGTGTATGGATAGGTGGATAGATGCATGTTTATATATTATTGTTATGTTACAATACAACATAGAGATTCGTTACCCAGACATAAACAGACAAATTGATGAAATCACGAACATAGATTCAGTTGTATATACACTGACATCCATGCTTTTAAATGTCTCTCTGCCTGCCTCTCTGCCTACCTATCTATATCTGTCTCTATCTATTCATATATCTGCCTCTCTCTCTGTCTCTCTCTCTCTCTCTATTTACATACTATTTCTCTCTCTATCGTTCTCTCTATCTTTCTCTCTCTCTCTCTCTCTCTCTATCTACCTCGTTATCTTTCTATCTGTCTTTCTCTTTCTCTATCTATCTCCCTCTCTATCTATCTATCTCCCTATCTCTCTCTATCTATTTATCTCCTCTCTCTCTCTATCTATCTATCTATCTCCTCTCTCTCTAGCTATCTATCTCCCTCTCTCTCTCTCTATCTATTTATCTCCTCTCTCTCTATCTATTTATCTCCTCTCTCTCCATCTATCTATCTCCTCTCTCTCTCTCTAGCTATCTATCTCCATCTCTCTCTCTCTATCTATTTATCTCCCTCTCTCTCTTTCTATCTCCCTCTCTGTCTATCTATCTCCCTCGCTACGGAAAATGGGATTTTTTGTAGCGGTGTCAAATGAAATTGTCACCCATGGTTATGACCCTAGTATCGATCTATTGCATTTCAATCTATTTTAGGGTTAGGTTTAGAGTTATGGTTAGGGTTAGGGAAGGGTATCTTTTTTTCTTCACAAATGTAAATAAACCCAATCTGTTTCTTAAACGAGGGACGTATTCATACAGCACGGAATGTTAAAATTGCTGAAATGCTTGAAATTGAAGTCGAAATATCTTACAACATATAGAATTTTCTCAATAGTAGAAGACACTTGCCCAAGGTGCCACGCAGTGGGACTGAACCCGGAACCATGTGGTTGGTAAGCAAGCTACTTACCACACAGCCACTCCTGCGCCTATTTATTTACATTTCTGAACAAAAAAGTTATCCTTCCACCCACCCTTAACCCTAAAACAGATTGAAATGCAACAGATTGATACTAGGGTCATAATTATGGGTGACAATTTCATATGACACTGCTACAAAAAACTGCCGTTCAAACCGAAAAGATCCAAAAAATTATTTATTTTGTGTTTTATTTACTTTTCTAGGAAGCCGTTGTAGGATCGACTAGTCACGACTAGCTAGCACGGACACAAAATAAATAATTTTTTAAAGCAAAGTAAATAAAACTCAAAAACACAAAGAAAAGATCGACTAGTCATGACTAGCTAATGCGAGTGCGCGCACCGGGACCACTGTTCTCAAGTAGTACCCCATGGTTTTTATGAAATGAACTATTTTGACTTTCTTCTTTTTTTTGTGTTTGAGGGGAATAAAAAAATCTTTTTAGTCAATTGATATTTTATTTAGGTTTTTAGTCGCACGACACACTTTAGAATTCTTAGTCAATTATATAAACCTTCTTGTCAAGCCATTCTATATATCTGTATTTTTATTTGCATGTATATTTTTTACCTTCTGTATTTTTTTATATATATGTATTCTTTTTATATGTTTAAAGGCCAGGGTAGTATTTAGATATGATCAAATGTTTGATAAGAGACGGTGTTATGTATAAAGTTGTTGACTCGAATTTCATGTTTCTTCTCTGATCGATGTTTCTTTATCTCTCTCTGTCTCAATTACACTTGAGCACTTCCTTTTTGAAGCCTTATAAACCCTCTTTATCTCTATAAAAAGCGGCAAAAATTATATATGTGTGTTGTATATGTGTGTGTGTGTTATGTGTGTGTGTATATAATCAGAGGTGAAAGGTTCAAATCTAGTCCCCAGATTCAAGAGGTCGTAACGTAATCCCTTTAGTCAGCTGATAGAAACGATTTATCTAAATTAAGAGAGGACATCATCTTTGACATTGCCAATTTGTTATCTCTCTGGCAGTCATACAAAATGTACCAGTCAAATACTGGGGTAAAAATCAATCCATTAACACCAGTCCAATATAATCAGCATATTACGTTCATTTCTCCAAGTTTGTATGTGTCAGACGACTTCTCCCACAGTCGTTGTGGTTGTTTGTCAGGTTTAATCGCTTGTTTTCTTCCACTTGAATTCCAGGCACTTCTTTATCCAAATTTCTTTTACCATATCCCTTCTAAATCTATACTATATTGTGCACTATCACAGATTCTTCTGAGGCCCAGTTTTCCCTAACCCCAGGTTTTCAACACATTAACATTACATTTCTAGTGAAATATGCTCACCTCATTTCTTACCAGTTTTCATGCATCCTCTACATTAAATGCATCATTGCACTTTACAAATACACATCATGCAATCTCTCCTTCGTTTGGAGACAGAATCCCTTAGTTGTCAGTAGACATAACAGTTCCCTGTACATTTTCCATCTCATTTTTCCTCTAAGCACTGCACTTTGAGAATAGACCTCCACCCACCCACTTCTAATTATGTCTCCTAGGTTAGAGAAACTATAGGTCTTTCATACTTGTTCTTACTACAAACTAATCCCGTGTATCTGCTACTTAAAAAGTCCTTCCCCAACCCTAACCCGTCCTCCCTGTAAACTTGCCTGTGATACCACTGCACCTATTGTGTTGTTTAGATAAACCATATAGAATTCCTATTAACCCCTTTTCTCTCCCCTGCATATAAATTGTGATAACTTTCCAGATGATGTAGATGTTTGAGGATGCAGGGATTCTTTCAGGACCCAAGTGTTGTAGGTGTACGGTGTAGATGTTCTGTTATTGCTTACAAACTAAAACTTTTCTCATTGCTTTGTTTACTCTTGGGCCTCTCCTGTAGGAGATTCTTTTGAAATTGTGGCCTTCAGCCAGTGAAGTAATTCCTTTTTAGGAATCAGTATTCCAAAACTAACTTTTGAGCTGGTATCTTCTATAATATGTAATATGTACCTAACAGTGTTATATTTTTACTTTGTGCCGTTGAAGTCATTCCCCACTTTCGAGATATTTCTGAATTTTGATAATCTTTAATTATTTACTAATGATAGGAGGGACCACATCACAGATGACTATTTCACTCTTTGAATATGGGATGTTATCAAAACGACTGAAATTGAGTTTCTCTGAAGAGTCTCTGGAGTAACGCATCCAGCTTCGGAATTTGGGTGTGTCTCCAGGCCAAACGACTGCTTCTCTGCATTGAGAGGTCACAGCTGCTTCAATACTACCGGCATGTGATTAAAATGTCCCAGAAAAGAATCAAAAGAGGGATTCATCGAGCTGAGACAACTGACAAGAGACCTAGGGTTAAACCAAGAAAAATGTTTTGCATAAAACCCATGTTTCAATCGGTTGTGCTTGGAAATCCTCTCAGAATGTCTAATCAAGGTTACTTTAGATAGGATCGTATGAAGGAGGTGCCTGAGGACTCTACCCCTATAACCTTCCTATGAAGAGAAGGCAAAGCATTTGAATGGATAGATGAAATGGTGTAACTATTGGTTGTCTTTGTTGATTCTTGAGCTTTTCGTATACTGCTGCCCACACAAACACTTCTCCTGCCAGTTGTTTACCAGAAGATTTCTCATGTGTTACTTTCAATTTTATTCGATTTTAAAATGTTTTCTCCAATTCCAGCTTTTATTTCAACTTGTTTGTTATTTTTCTCAAAATCTTTAGAAACAGATAACAATGTCTTCTAATTTCCGTGTTTCTTCAGTATTTCTTATTCGTCTATTCACGTAATTTCTTTGTCAAATCTATAATTTACAGTTCACAGGTTTTATATTATCGTTAATGCTTTTTCAATTATTTCTTGTTGCATCTTTTGCAGGAAGGGAATTAGAAATTACACAAGATGACCTGGAAATCATCAAGATTGACCATTCGTTCAGCGTTATGGAACAAGGCTTTCAGATGCTGCTCAAATGGTTTCAAAGTTGCGATCCAGCGAAACGTACACCTCAAACATTAAAAGAAGCTCTTTTAGAAACCGAATGTTTCACGGCGCTTGAATGTTTATTATCAGACTTCAGTTGAATTTCTTGTAAATATTGCTGTTGTTTAACCCCAAGTCTACCTTCACCACACACATACCTATGATTAAATGCCTTCCATCCAGGACCATCATGTTTTCCTTGTCTAATGTGTCATTCTTTAAGATGATAAGTGATGAATAGAGTAGGATCCGGCTACTAATTCTAGCAGATATATTTACCACATGGAGATCCCTTTATTTGTTTAGCTCCCTTTTGTTGGAGATTAACTTTGGAAATAAAGATTGAAATTTCATTTGTTGTTGGCGTTGTTGTTGTAAGCCCCGGCATGTCCCTAAATACGTCCATTGTTATATAAACAGTTTAAATATCCTGTGGGATGTTCCCAAAAATGAAGAGTGTAATTCCATTTAGTGAAACATACTTAAAATGCATATTTTGTTTTCAAGTAGAACCTCCTTGTGGACAGAATTGTCAGTAAATATACAGTTTCTATTTCTCTCAGCCAATAGTTTTACATTAGGCTTCATCCAAACTCTAGAAAGTGAAACTTACAGCTGACCACGGGAGAAGAATTGTGTTGGAAGATATATTCCAATTTGTTTAAATGCCTGTCTCTGTGCCTTGTTGCATGTCAAGGGAAAGAGTGGTTCCACAGGAAATTGTTTGTATGGTAACTATGAATGGGAACTTCATTCCTTGAGACCCATTTGGAATCCCTGAGATTGATCCTGCAAAAGAACCACAAGCAACCCAGCAGCAATAATAAGATCTTGGAAGCAGATGATAACGTAGCCTGTGTCATTGCAATGGTCTTGTTTAGCATCTAAATTCTTCAATAACCTAATGCAGCCTCTTGTCTTTTGTGTGAGAATATGTCCATGGAAATCGTGATGGTAGGAGTTTGTTGATGAATTTGATTAGGTACAGAGCTTCAATATCAACTGTATCTGAGCTTCTGCATATCTTTACTTCGCCAAGGATCCTGGTCAATAATGAATTCATTTGCAAACTGTGATATTTCATTTGTTGGAGTAATAATGGGTCTGTTTGCAAGCCACATGGGGCTGTGAAATTATTTGCAAGACAACATCACAGGCCAAAGTTGTAAAGCAGGTTGATTTTGGATGCACCTAGACTTTGTTCGACAGAAGTATCACCATTTCCTGCATCAAAATGGTGATTAACAAACTCTTTTTCATCAGAATGACCTTTTGCAAGAAGTCTTAGATTAGTTCCTATCTTCATTATTTCTACTCAATCCTCAAGAAATTATTTCTTTACTGCCTACAAAGGGCTAAACATAGAGGGGACAAACAAAGACAGGTCAAGGTATTAAGTCGATTACATCGACCCCAGTGCGTAACTGGTACTTAATTTATCGACCCCGAAAGGATGAAAGGCAAAGGTGACATCGGCGGTATTTGAACTCAGAACGTAACGTCAGACGACATACCGCTAAGTGTTTGGCCTGGCGTGCTAACGATTCTGCCAGCTCGCCGCCCTTGAGTGATAATATTATTAACAGAATTATCATTATAATGCTTTCAATCTTTTGCACAGGGCCAGAAAGTTCGTGGGAGGGGGTAAGACGATTACCTCCGCCCCAGTACACACTGGTACCTACTTTATTGACCCTGAAAGAATCAAAGACTAAGTTGACTTCGGCATTATTTGAATTCAATCACTACACTACTGATAATCTTTTCTAGTCTAGGTGCAAGTCCCGAAATTTTGGGGGAGTGGGGCCAATCGATTAGATCGACTTCAGTACGCAACAGGTACTTAATTTATCAACCCCGGAAGGATGAAAGGCAAAGTTGACCTCGGTGGAGTTTAAACTCAGAAAGTAGCAGCAGACGAAATACCTATTTCTTTACTACCCACAAGAGGCTATACACAGAGGGGACAAACAAGGACAGACAAACGGATGAAGTCGATTACATCGACACCAGTGCAAACTGGTACTTAATTTATTGACCCTCAGCGAATTTGAACTCAGAACGTATAGACGGACAAAGTGCCGCTAAGCGTTTAGTCTGACGTTCTAACCCTTCTGACAGATCGCCACCTCGTAGATACTACAATACTAATATCCGAATAATAAGCAATCTACAATACTAATAATTACTACAATACTAATAATAAGTAATCTATTTATTTAACTATTTTCATCTTCCCTTCTGCCACTGAGGATAACAAATGTGTCCATTCCTTATTTTTAGAGACAATATCATCCTCAAATCCAAAGTAATTTTCCAAGAAATTCTTTCTCAAATTCTTATATTTTCTGCAGCAAGATTAAATTACGATTCTGATTTTTCTTTTAATTTCAGTTTTCCCCTGCTCCCTTCCTAACAGAATTAAGCAATAGTAACACATTAACACACTTTCATTGTTGTGTCATCAACAGCATTCCCAAACATTTTAACCTGCTAGAAATAACAGCCACATCTCCAGGGCTTATTTGAGTCAACGAGAGGAGGCAAAGGAGAGGACTTTCGACCTGACCCAAGACTTACACCAATTCTATAGACAGGCCAGAGAAGATCTTTCGATAGGTTACACAAAGAGACTAATTTAAAATATTGGAATAAGAAATGCTTAACATTCTCAAGTTTGACAGAAAAAACACAATCATGCCAGCAAGTTACGTTTGTTGAAAAGAAATGTTTCACCCTTGAAAAGAAAATCACTCAGCCAAAATGCACAAATGATAATACTTGGTTAACAACACAGCAAGCTTTTTCCACGAGGAAACTGTGAAAGGCAAGAAAGAAGACCAAGACAACACAACAATAACAGTAACAAACTGCCAGCATTACATGGACATGTGGCAACCACTTATGATTTCACAAACAAAAATGTGAGGAAACTCAGATTCTAAAATCACAGCTTGCATCGATGTTTCAGCAGAACTTCACATTTTACATACGTAAAGCACTGCATGAAAGAACAAACCCAACAAGGGTTGAGGAAAAAGACTACTGACAACATGTGGCATTCTTTCGATATGAGTCCCATTTATATCACGTGTAATTGTTTACATTTGAAGAAGACCGTCACATTCCGTAAAATTTTTATTTTTTTATATATGTGGGGTTAGGGTTAGGGGTGGGGGAAGGGTATCCTTTTTCTTCAGAAATGTAAATAAACCCAAGTGACAGTTATGTTACTAGTACCGAATGATCGCCCAACATGTTATCTGCGATCAACGAAATGCTGAGAGAACCACTAGGATACATACGTTACATTAAATACATATGTACATTAATACATACGTGCACATAGATACACGCACATATACATATATATACATCCATACACACAAGCAAATTGATACATACACAGGTATACAAATATACATAAACATATATACATATGTACATACGTAGTGGCCGTATGGTAAGTAGCCTGCTTACCAACCACATGGTTCTGGGTTCAGTCCCACTGCGTGGCACCTTGGGTAAGAGTCTTCTACTAAAGCCTCGGACCAACCAAAGCCTTGAGAGTGGAATTGTATATATATATATATATATATATATATATATATATATACCCTAACCTTTATTACCCTTAAGGACCACAAAGCTGAATTTATCTCTCTCTCTCTCTCTCTCTATATATATATATATATATATATATATCCATATATGTATGGACATGTATATATGTGTTTATATGTATATATACGTATACGCACAAAGACAGTCGTACATCACCCACAAGCACATGCGCACACACACTCCTAAAGTATTATATACACGCATGCACAGTCACACATAGCGGCACATAGAAATTGAAACAGTGTGCACCGGCGCCACCGACAGCAATAACAACATGAAGCCTTTTGACCTAATTCACACTAACTTTGTCAACAAAATACAAACCCCAAATTAATGGGAATTTAATGATATAATTTCAAACTAATTAACGACAGAAAATATTTATGAAAGATTAATGTATAGCAAGTTAATACCGACAGACAGACAGACAAATACGTGTGTGTGTGGGGGATATGCAGAGCCTTAGAATGTTCGATAAGTTACCTTGTGCTAATCCTTCCAACTCTCTGATTTCTCAGTTCAAATCCCATCAACATCTTCTTCCTTCGTTTCAGGGTTTCAAGATCCAGTTCTGGGGTTGATGCTTCCTTTTCTCCAACTTTATCTTTCCGTTGGCCCCTTTCTCTCATTCAGGAAGAAATGAGATGATGCCTGACCTGGAAGAGGATGTATATATTATATATATTATATATATATATATATATATATTATATATATATATATATATATATAATATATATATATATATTATATATATATATATATATATATATATATTATATATATATATATATATATTAATATATATATTTATAGGAGTGGCTGTTTGGTAAGTAGCCTGCTAACCAACCACTTGGTCCCGGGTTCAGTCCCACTGCGTGGCATCTTTGGCAACTGTCTACTGCTATAGCCCCGGGCCGACCAATGCCTTCTGAGTGGATTTGGTAGACAGAAACTGAAAGAAGCCTGTCGTATATATGTATTTATATATATGTGTGCGTATGTGTTTGTGTGTCTGTGTTTGTCCCCCTAGCATTGCTTGACAACAGATGCTGGTGTGTTTACGTCCCCGTCACTTAGCGGTTCGGCAAAAGAGACCGATAGAATAAGTACTGGGCTTACAAAGAATAAGTCCCGGGGTCGATTTGCTCGACTAAAGGCGGTGCTCCAGCATGGCCGCAGTCAAATGACTGAAACAAGTAAAAGAGTAAAATAGTATATATGTGTGTGTGCGTATGTGTGTGTACACATATACATAAGAAGCCCGTCATATATATATATATTTATATTTATATGTATATACATATAAATATATGAGCCCGTGGTATATATATATATATATATATATATATATATATTTATATTTACACACACACAGGCACACACACACACACACACACACATATATATATATATATATATTTAAAAATTGAGGGAGATAAATTAATATTAATTTTAATATCAATTTAAAACCAGTAGTCCAGCATTCAAAAAACCCTTGTAGTTTGATCGTTGATGGTCTTCTTCTAGCATTCTGGCCGGCTACCTAGCAGGCCAGCCCTGCCAATATACATACATACATATATATATATTATATATATATATATATATATATATATATATAATGTTACTACATTGGCGTTGGCCATTAAAACAGACAACACACATTTAACAATAAACGGTGAAATGCTTTTATTACTCACAAGATACAAAGAGATTTCAATGGGTTTAATCGACATACGTGGGCCTCTCTCTTTCTCTCTCATAGTTTTTCAAACAACTATGAAAAATTTAGGTCACACCAAATGAACTGAATTAGACTTTGAGCGGGTAAATAGTACAAACACCATTCAGCTTAAAATCGATAAACACATATGAGAAATTCGCGTAAATGAAGGAGTGGCAGAATATTGAGAGAGAGAATAATGAAAGGAGATACAAAGAATAAACAGATAAAGAAGAAGAAAAAAAGCAATGACTGCCATAACGTATCTCCTGCTAAAGTTACACTATATTTAATTATGTAATTGAATACAATTTATTCATTCTCGCGAACCAGAACAGACTGGAACGGATTATTAAAGACTGGAACGGATTATTAAAGACTGGAACGGATTATTAAAGACGGGAACGGATTATTAAAGACGGGAACGGATTATTAAAGACTGGAACGGATTATTAAAGACTGGAACGGATTATTAAAGACTGGAACGGATTATTAAAGACGGGAACGGATTATTAAAGACGGGAACGGATTATTAAAGACTGGAACGGATTATTAAAGACGGGAACGGATTATTAAAGACTGGAACGGATTATTAAAGACTGGAACGGATTATTAAAGACTGGAACGGATTATTAAAGACTGGAACGGATTATTAAAGACGGGAACGGATTATTAAAGACTGGAACGGATTATTAAAGACTGGAACGGATTATTAAAGACGGGAACGGATTATTAAAGACGGGAACGGATTATTAAAGACTGGAACGGATTATTAAAGACTGGAACGGATTATTAAAGACGGGAACGGATTATTAAAGACGGGAACGGATTATTAAAGACTGGAACGGATTATTAAAGACTGGAACGGATTATTAAAGACGGGAACGGATTATTAAAGACTTCCACTGCTGAAAATATTTTGCCTTGCGGTAAAGTAAAGATTTTTCGACTCTTATAAGTTAAGATAGAATTAATTTATCAATTAATGTATGTATGTATGTAGGTACTACTTAAGAAGAGTGGTCCCGGTGCGTGCACTCGCGCATCCGCGCTAGCTAGTCGTGACTAGTCGATCCTTACTTTGTGTTTTATTTACTTTGCTAGGTAGTCGTTGTAGGATCGACTAGTTACGACTAGCTAGCGTGGATGCGCGAGTGCGCAAGTACGCGCACGGGGACCACTCTTCTTAAGTAGTACCTGTATTATGTATTATGTATGTATATCTTTTCTAATGGCTTGAGACTCCAACCCCTCTCGTTTCTCCTCTGGTGTTTCGTGTGACAACAGGTGGACTTGCCTCGTCGTTTGAAACCGGAGTTTTATTTCTCGTTACTGTCGTGTCACCACGGCATTTCTTTGGCATTGGTGCCTGTCCTGCCTCTTTCCATGGCCCTCCCACTTCTGGAGCGTCGGACTTCAGATTATTGAAAAATATTATGTTGTCTTCTACGCATCACACTGAATGTTCTGAAGTAAAATATCTAAAAAATCCACAATAAATCCCGTCACATGTAATTCATTTTTGTTGTTTCGAAATTCAATGACGTCTTCTTATTTCATTCATTTACCAAACTTCATAAAAATCGGTCCAGCAAATTTTCAATTATATTTATCTTTATGTGGGTCTATGTGTGTACACTCATAGATACGCAAACATATTTACGTACACCTATGGATGTGCGTGCATATACTTGTGTGTGTGTGTGTGTGTATATAGGCGGCGAGCTGACAGAAACGTTAGCACGCTGGGCGAAATGCTTAGCGGCATTTCGTTCGCCGTTACGTTCTGAGTTCAAATTCCGCCGAGGTCGACTTTGCCTTTCATCTTTTCGGGTTCGATTAATTAAGTACCAGTTACACACTGGGGTCGATGTAATCGACTTAATCCCTTGGTCTGTCCTTGTTTGTCCCCTCTGTGGGTAATAAAGAAATAGGTATTTCGTCTGCCGGTACATTCTGAATTCAAATCCGCCGAGGTCGACTTTGCCTTTCATCCTTTCACCCGTTTCTCTGTCCTTGTTTGTCCCCTCTATGTTTAGCCCCCTGTGGGTAATAAACAAATATATACTGGTATGTGTGTGTTCGTGCATTGACGTTGTTTACATTTCGTACATCGACGAAATATGTGAAAACTTGTTAATCTTGGGAAAGAATATATTTTGAAAACATGAATTTAATATTGACTAATAATAAAGGGGTGGAACTGAACCCGTGTGTGTGTTAATAATGACTCACCCTGTGTGGGAAGAAGCTTACTTCCCTCATTACTGTGTGGACGGGTTCTTCTTGTGACGCCTTTGTATACCAACGTCGTGAATTATTGAAGCACAGCTACCAGGTAAGACATTTGTTTTTTTTTGGGGGGGGGGTTTAGTGGGGGTTTGTTGCGCGTGTTTATTTATATTCGTCGAACAAGAAATCTCCACAGAGTTCCTGGCAAATTCTCTGCATGTGTGTGTGAAGTCTCACTTAACGGTGGGAAGTGTGTTTGGTGGGGCGTATCCCTCCTAAAACTGTGCTTCATTTTTGTGACTGTTTTGTGCCCTTGCCAGGGGGATTACCAAGTTGGCCAGGAGTAATAGGACAGCCAGAAGAATTTGCTGTTTTGTTTCAACTGTTTCTCGTCTTCTTCCTTCCTTCCTGTATGTTTGTTCTACTATAGCCCCGGGCCGACCAAAGCCTTGTGAGTGGATTTGGAAGATAGAAACTGAAAGAAACCCGTTGTGTGTACATATATATATATATATATATATATGTGTGTGTGTGTGTGTGTGTGTGTGTGTGTGTGTATTCTTTTATTCTTTTACTTGTTTCAGCCATTCGACTGAAGCCATGCTGGAGCACCGCCTTTTAGTAAAAGAAATCAACCCCAGGACTTATTCTTTGAAAGTCTGGTACTTATTCTATCAGGTCTTTTGCCGAACCACTAGGTTATGGGGACGTAAACACACTAACAGTGATTGGCAAGTGATGAAGTGAGGACAAACACACACACACACACACTTCAATGTACAGAAAACAAAAGACGAAGACAGGTGAAGGCACAACAGGCAGGTGAATTAGTTTGGTGCTTGGGAAAAAAATGGGAAAGTCTTTGATGATTCAAGCCTACAGTCTTCGAGAGAATAGATTGAGAGGAAAATATGGGGAAAGAACGAAAAGAAAAGGAGAGAAAATGTGTACCGAATAACAGTTCAACATAATGAAATGACCAGAAGAAAGGGGCTTAGTGAAAAAGTGTTATTAACGGTGACCCTTTTGAAGTAAGGTGTGCAAGCATGTATGTGCACATGTGTGTGTGTTAGTGCATTGAGTGTGTGTGGGTGTGTGCATAATGGTGTGTGGTGTAAGCAGTGAGTTGAACACTGCGCAGGGCTGTTCCTATGTGTCTATCTCAAATGCCATCGTATCGTCCTTAGGGTACATTCTGCATACGTAATTACCTTTATCTGGTTTGACGACCGGCTGGTGTCATTCCTGACTTCCCGTTCAATCCTTGTAATCAACGCTGGTGAAACTTTCTTTGGCCAACAGGTCGATTTTTTTCAATCCATATGCTTGAGGGTCTTTTAAGGATTTCGGTTTTGCTGATAGCTTGTTGTGAAAGACCTTACTTCTGGACCTCTGCAATTCTACCATGTTCAAAATCTGTCGATATTTTAGCTTTGCCCATTGTTGGTGTGAAATACAGGGCGTAACTAGCAATTGCTGACACAGTGAAAGCTTGAACATAAATGCCAGAATTTTTATAGTTTATACAAGATTTAATTGTTTTATTTTTCATGGCCTTAAATTTTTGAGCAGACAAAATATTGTTCGTTTTCATACAATGCATATTTTCAGCACTAAATGATAAACATTTCTTTAGGTTTTCGTGTTTTCTTTTGTTGTTTGCCAGTTTAGAATCTGTGATGAAAAATAGTCAAACATCGATCTGCAAGGAGTTCATTTCAGCAGTTTTTGCACTGGTCCGTAGTTTATTTTGCAGCAGTGTACGAAGGGCTTCTCTCTACTTATGTCTACTTAATCCACTCAGAAGCATTGATTAACCATGGGATTATAAAAGAAGGTACTTGCCCAAGGTGTCATACAGTAGAAATGAACTGAAACCCATGTAATATATATTCACAAATACATACATACATATTATGTATGTATGTTTGCATGGGTTGGACAGTTTGACTGAGGACTGGCGAGTCAGAAGGCTTCACCAGGCTCCAATCTGATCTGGCAAAGTTTCTACAGCTGGATGCCCTTCCTACATATATATATATATAATATATATATTGTGTGTGTGTGTGTGTGGTGTGTGTGTGTGTGTATATGTATATATATATATATATATATATATATATATATATATATATATATAGATAGATAGATAGATAGATAGATAAAGTGCGTGTCTATTTTCATTAATTTATGCATGTATATGTGTGTGTACATGTATGTGTACACACACACATACATATGTGTGTGTGTATTGATCGAAACAATTTGAATAATATATATATTATTCAAATCAGCTTCATTCGGATTCTGTACTACATAAATCCGAATCAAACTTATATTTGAATAATAAATGTAATTTCCAAGAAAAGTGTTGAGTGCCCGTTCTTTCATTTGTCCAATCATATATAAATATGAGGGAAATTTGTTGAGTAGTTATCAAATTAACAAATAGTCATAAAATAAGATTTCTAAAGTCACATGTTGATAGTGTCAATCGAAATAGTATTGAAATAGATGAGATCAAATCAAAAATTCATACAAGAGGATTTATTAGACAAACATTATTTTCTGTGGATAATTTAATTATTTTTCCGAAATTTACCTTTCTTCGTAGCGTCAATTTCTAGTTTATGTGAAGTCTGTCCCCTCAGCTGATCACCGGACTGTACATTCCAATATTCAGGGTTTAATTGTAACCACTCGGACTGTAATAAGCAGAGGAATGTAGCTAACCTAGAGACACAACACAATGACTGTTGTAGGTTTATTAGTGTCAAGAAGAACATTCAGCTCTAAATAATACTTTAGTTAGCCTGACCTTTCCAATATTTATGTTGTCTTATGCAAGATTTTAGAACCATCAACTCGAGTATATTGTTATTTACTTCATTTTATAAGTTTTTAAAAACTTTTACTTTCTTTCGTTTGCATTTTTTATTCAAAAGACATGGACATTAAAAAATCAAGGAGAAAATTGAATCTGGGGACATCGAAGGTGCGAAAAGCATGATAGAAAGCCGTTCAGACAGAGTAAGTTGTTCATTGTATTGCCTTCTCAAAGTTGGTTATTTGTTTATTATTTGATACACAATTTGAAATCTTCCTAACGAACCACATGTATTTGTCCATATTTCATATCTTTCTTCACGTCTTTCTACTATTTTGCATCGTTGGTAGTTTTTATAAATCCTGAACCAAACCTTGAAGCATGCCAGAGTTGATGGAATGTGAGGGAGAGAGAAGCCCATCATCACACACTGCAAGGGAGTATTCTGGCAGGAAATACTCAGTCCAAGAGGTAGATCGGGTCATTAGATGAGTGATTACGGTGTCAAGAAGTTCTCTTGCCACAAACAAGGGTTTCTTGGTGATAGGGCCGACACGATTTCTTTTACAGAAGTTGTCAAACATTTGAAAATACTGGTGAGTCACGTAGGAATCAAACCCCAGCTTGATCTAGCTTTATACAACTGTACTGGTGTCAATTGAATATACAGAGAAAGTTATTCTCCCTCTGTTTTCACTTTTAAGGAACAAAGATGATGGTTGTTTATGACTTTTTACTTGAAATCTGAAAAATTAATAGTCAGCAGATGGGATACTGTGAGGAAGAATATAGATCAGGGCTTCCCAAAGAGGGTAGTACAACCCATGGGAATAGGCTGTGGAATGGAAAATTTTACAAGGACTCTCTCTTCCCTCTCTCTCTCACTCTCTCTGTCCCCTCTCTCTCTCTCTCGCTCTCTCTCCTCTCTATCTCTCTCTCGCTCCCCCTCCCTCTCTCTCTCCTTTGATATATTTCAAAAGCCTTTACTTTCTTCACTTCAGATTAACCTAAGAGATTCAAACGGTAAAACTTATCTGATGGCTGCTTCTGCAGAGGGCAACATAGTTTTAATAAACTTGTTAATAGATGCTGGAGCAGATTTGGACAAGAGAGACACAAGGGGTCGGACAGCTTTTTATCATGCTGTGTTTGGGTAAGTTCAGAATTACCTAAAATCTCCAGATCTGTTTTTGTTTCTCGATTTCTTCCAATTTCAGACAGGTTAAATATCCAAAGATGCCATAGTAGTAGCAGTGGAACAACAGGATGACAACATGACAACAGTAACCAACAACAACTTCTTATTTTTATCCATGTATCCAATTCGTTATGCATTATTGAAGCATAAAAACGTTTTCTGAGATTTGCTGTCAAAACAAAATATTTTTTGATTTGGAGATAATCTTTGAAAGGCAAACATTCTTAAGATTGACCCAGTGTGATGCAGCATCCTCTGTTAGTATTGATTATGGAGGGATGAAACAAATTTCCTCCAAAGAAGATTCTGTTTCAGCTCTAAGACAGGACGAAAGATTTTGTTGCTTGTTATGGCAGCAAGAATCTGTAAACTTTCTCTCAATGATTTTATCTCACTTGTGCATGTATACATGTGTGTGTATGTATGCATGTGTGTATGTGTGTGTATGTATGTATGCATGTGTGTATGTGTGTGTATGTATGTATGCATGTGTGTGTATGTATATAAGCATGTGTGTATGTGTGTGTATGTATGTATGCATGCGTGTATTTACGCATGCGTGTATGTATGCATGCGTGTATGTGTGTGTATGTATGTATGCATGCGTGTATTTACGCATGCGTGTATGTATGCATGTGTGTATGTGTACGCATACATTTGTGTGTGTATGTATGCATGTGTATGCATGTATGCATGTGTGTATGTATGTATGCATGAGTGTATATGTATGTATGCATGTGTGTGCGTGTGTATGTATTTATGTATGTGTGTGTATGTATGCATGTATATATGTTGGTATGTATGTGTGTATGTATGTGTGTATCTATGTGTGTGTGTGTATATGTAAGCAGCAGCAGCGTAGCCATCGTTAATGACTTCTCTCCCACCAATGATAAGGGCTACAATAACAACAACAGCATCTTCACCATCCTCGACAGTGGCGACACCATTACTGCCGCCACCACAATCACCACCTCCGACAACGCCAAAACCAGCAACCCAGCCCCAACACCAACGATGACGGCAGATATAGACACATCGCCGACAGAACCTGCCCACGGGGAAACATCGGACGTTCCGGGAACCCCTTTCAAGCGATATCTCTCCAACCAAGAACTTTCTTCAGAGAAGGAGATACGCGACATCATTAGCCAGCCAAGTATGGCAGCTGAGATACAATGATATTCCATACTTGATTTCATGGAAAATTCTCGAAAACCCAGGCCCTTACATCAACGGCACACAACGATGTAAATTATGCATAGCAGAATGGGAGAAAATCCTAAAGGACTCCCTCAAACCAGGGTACATCCTTAACTCCAGTACAGAGCTTCTCGGGCCATGTTTACACTTCAGGAAATTCTTGCTAGCCTTTTGGAGCCCAAAAGATGGCAGTGCAGCTGGAAGTCGATAGCCAATGGCCAAAGGAGATAATCCCCATTGTGAGACATTTCTTCCTCCATAGTATTAAGA
>NW_021829942.1:57500-60360 GCF_006345805.1 Octopus sinensis | reverse complement strand
ATATAATATATATATATATATATATATATATATATATATATATATATATGTGTGTGTGTGTGGTGTATGAAGATAAACAACGTGTATTGCAACACCCAAAACAACATATGCAGTAACAATAATAAATATGATATTCTGCATATCGTCGCTGTGATGTAAACGATTATTAGAATTACTGTCAAGAATCTTTTTTTTTGTATTTGTTTACGTTATTGCCACCACTGCTGCTATTGTCGTTGTTGCTTTTGCTACTGTTGTTGTTGTTGTTGGTGGTGGTGTGCTTCTGTTGGTGGTCATGGTGGCGGAATTAGTGGTGGCCACAGCGGTGTATTCTTGTCAAATGCCATTATTATCACTTATGAAATAACAATCATTTCTCTATTTGTCACAAAGACGAGCGATATGTAAGAATTGCATATGGAGAAGATATCAACAAAATGATAACAGATATTTTCACGGAGGCGCTTCATAGTCCATGTTTTGAGAGGAATTCTTTGGGGTTTGAATAATTCACTTCTGAAACATGGATGTTTCGTTAATCATCCATAAACAAACCTTATTCAGGGACCTTTTGAGTAGGATGGTTACTCGACCAGAAGAAAATTCTAACTGGGCCCCACCTCCAAGGTCATGTGCTGTTTAGCTTGATATGAGATGACCATGTCGCGCACATATGGTTGTAATACATGTGCCTGGTGTACCCTTATCAGACGGGTAGTCATGATGGGTATACTGGGCTTCGTATATTTTACCCCAGTGTCACTTTGATAGCATACACTGCTCTCTCACTCAATAATAACAATAATAATAATAATATTAATAATAATAATAATAGTAGTAGTAGTAGTAGTAGTAGTAGTAGTAGTAGTAGTAGTGTAATAATAATAATAATAATAATATTAATAATAATAATAACAATAAAAGATGGGCTACAGCAAATATTCTGCTCAATACCACAGATTTACTCGTTAGTTGTTTGACCTTAACCAGTTGAACATGTCCCTTAGTGGCTGACGATATGTGCATCTCTGATCATATATGTGCGTGTCTATATGGTTGCATGCGTGTGTGTATATATATATATATATATATATATAATAATTTTATATATTTACGTCACCGTTTCGATTGTCTACCTCTCTATAACTATATATATATATATATATATATATATTATATATATATTATATATATATATAAAGATAGACAGATCGAGAGGTAGAGAGTGGATAACCATTCAAATGAGTGACGTAAGGGAATAATTGAAACAATATGGTAATATGATGGGAAAAAGAGGAATTGGTAGGACAGAACAATAGGAAATAGGTGAATGTAATGAGCGTGAATGAGGTTTATATACTCTCATATATGTGTATATATATGTATATATATATGCCCATACACGCTCACACACATACACACACATATATACACACACACACATATATATATATATATATATATATATATATGCAAAATAATCTCCATTCATATTGTTACAGTCAACTACTTCCTATTGTTCTTTTCTACCGATTCCTCTTTTCCCGCCAGAAGTAACCGTAATTCTTTCCCTATAACACTTTTTATAGAAATGTCAGTAAGTTCAATTTATCCTAAATTAAAAGTACTGCTCAAACCGTTTGTCAAAACAAGGGGAAAATAAGCAACGCTTTAAATGAGTACAGGAAATATTTAACGCAGAAAATATATATGCATACTTACGTACATGCATTGCGTGTGTATATATGAGTGTCTGAATGTTTATATGAGTGTCTGAATGTTTATATGAGTGTCTGAATGCAGGTATACAGATATCACCGTGATCACCGTGACAGACCAGGCTATCAGATGCTGCTACACATCGCTGGTCACAATGCGCTTTGCATTGTTTTAGCCTTCAAATGACGCCACCCTGCTGGCTAAGCGAGCAGGCCAACAGAAGAAAGAGTGAGAGAAAGTTGTAGCGAAAGAGTACAGCAGGGATCAACACTACCCCCTGCCGGAACCTCTAGGTGTTTTCGCTCAATAAACACTAAAAACGCCCGGTCTGGGAATCGAAACCGCTACACTACCCACTGGGTCATTGCGTCTCCATATATATATATATATATATATATATATATATATATGTGTGTGGGTGTTGTGTGTGTGTGTGTGTGTGTGTGTGTGTGTGTGTGAGTGTGTGTGTGTGTGAAAGAGAGAGAAAGAGAGAGAGCATGTACATATGTATATATTTATACAGGCCGGCGCACGCAAATATACAGATATGCGCATATTGAAAGAGCGTGCTCAAACGATGGCTTTTGTACCTCGAATGCGGAAGATAGAACTCAATTCACTCAATATATGTTTGCATGACATACGATTTATCGAAACGCAGTCCTTTTTCTTTTCGCGAGACTTAAGTTTCATGCCCCTGCAATCGGCATGCGAGAACGATAGTCGAAAACATACATAGATGTATTTATACTCATGTACATATTCACACGCTTTCACATGCATATACATAAGAGCTAGATTAAAAGTCCTTGTCAATTATTACCAAACTGTTTGCCTTTTCATTTCTTCTTTGATCTATACTGACCATCTCAAAGGGTAGCCACTTGTAACCGTTTTGGAAAGGCAGTCATACAATATCACATCTTCAACATTCTAGTTCAAACTAGAATTTTAGTGGCACGTCTATCTGAACATTCAGAGTCCATACCTGTTATTTTGAGTCACCCTGGCAAAAACTCTTCGTATCTTCTATATATACGTATCTATTTGCTTATGCATTCAAGTATAAATACCTATGACAATATAGGTATTTATACTTGAATGCATAAGCAAATAGATGCGTATATATAGAATATATACG
>NW_021829942.1:45000-52500 GCF_006345805.1 Octopus sinensis | reverse complement strand
GGGTGAATGTATGTGTGTGTGTATGTATATATATCTATCTTTATGTATTGAGAAAAAGAAGACTGTCAGAATTTGGAAAAAAAAAACATTTGTTTTAGAGCTCTCGTCCGCCTTCAGGGATCCATCACGAATGATTTCTTATAGAAAATCCATACATTTTATATAAATTTGATTTAGTCGAAAAAACTCAGGATTTCAATATACATTTTAGGGCTTGTTTGAAAAAGGATGTTTTGGGAGAAGTTCTTTGAAATGTTCTGTCATTTTGAATCTATGTGTGTGTGCATATATGTGTATGGTTGTATGTATGTATATATATATATAGGGAAAGTTTACGAAAAAAAACAAAAGACGAAGACAGGTGGTGTACAAAACAAACAGATAACGCTCAGGAATAGAAAAGGTCTTTTACGTTTCGAGCCCACGCTCTTCTACAGAAAAAAAAACAAAGAGAGAAACAAGGAGAGATAAAAAGAAAGGAGAGAAAAAGTGTGTGCGTGTGTGTATGCGTGCATATATATGCGTGTGTATGTACGTGGGTGTGGTGGAAATTATTCATGATTTATACCTGAAAGGGTCGAGGGCGATAAATAAGTAGTTTTCATTCACATCATAACTATTTCCATTTTTGGTATATAAACCCTGTCCTCCATTTCAAATGACATAAACCTATCTTTATATATATATACGTGTGTGTGTGTGTGTGTGTGGTGTGTGTGTGTGTGTGTGTGTGTGTGTGTGTGTGTGTGCATGTGTGATTGTGTTTGTGTGTGTGTAGAGGTGCATCAGGAAAAATTGGACATACGAAGGGTGCTGAAAAGTTCCCGGTTTTGGGTAAAGAAAATATCGGAAGATCAGAAAATTATGACTTTATTCAACATACTTCCCTCTATGATTCACTCCCTAATTGCAGCGGTCCGTTCGTCTTCCTAAGCCTTGTAAAAGAACTCGGAATTTTGAGCCTCCAGCCAGGCTTTTTGAGATATTCTTAAAACCAGGAAATTTTCTGCACACCTATAGAAGAAGCAAACCAGTATGAAAGCCAATAACGACTTCAATGCTGTAAACCAAAGGTGTAAAGGGAAGAGCTAAATTTAGATCCGATCGAACAAATTCCTGGTAAAAAAAAACCCCCAAAAACAAACAAAACAAAAGACATTGAACTGGAGTAAAATAGTACGACAAGACGCTAGCATCCATTGCACGTTAATTTATCAAATTAAGGAAGCAATCAATAACATCATTTCCGGTTGTCCAGTCGTCGAAAAGACGGAATTTGTCCACAGACGTGACTGGCGTAGTAAGCAGAATTTCTTTGGTCAATCTGACAATATATGGAAGAGACTTATAATGAAACTGGTTATACACGACGAGCAGCACGAATCAAATCCGGTATGTGACAATGACATGGCGACGATACTCTGGGAAATGTCAGCTTAGCAGATCAAAGAGGATTACTTAAATATCATAAAAGAAAACAATGTCCCCCCCCCCACACACACACATACGCATATATATATATATATATATATATATATATGTATATATATATATATATGTATGTACGTATATATATATATATATGTATGTACGTATAGATATATAGATAATATATATATATATATATATACATTATATGTATGTATGTATATATATATATATATAATATATATACTCAGCAGATAGATAAATAAATAGATATTTTGCTAAATAGATAGATAGATAGATAGATGCACATATATGGAAATCTACATATACACATATACATGTACACAGATACATTAATGTACATGCATTATATATATATATATATATATATATATTATATATATATATATATAATACACACACACACACCCACACACACACAACCACACCACACATACACCCACACACACATATATATATATATATATATATATATATATGGCAGAATATGAGAACATGGAATGGAAATACTGAAGAAACGAGTACTGAATGTAAAAGGCATAGGAATAACAACAACTACATCAATAATAATAGTAATAATAATGATAATAATAATATTAATAATAATAATAATAATAGTAATAGTAATAATAATAATAACAATAATAATAACAGTAATAATAATAATAATAGTAATAATAATAATAATGATACTTCTACATTTTAAAAAACTATGAGCAAAAATATCAATGAAGTAATACAATACAGGTGTAATAATTTTGTAGAACCACCCTTTTCGAAAAAAAAAAGTGTTGGATGACAATCTTGCTACACGCTTCATACATTCTAATTTTTGTTTTTTAAATTCAATAACGCAATTCAAATATCACATATACAGTCGAATCGCATTCTCAATCCCATAAAAGCTTTTAGGAACAAATATGTGTGCTTGTAAAATAACAAGGAACAACCTTACAACACAACAATTTCGATGTAACACAAATATCATCCGACACCCTCGTGCAAATAAAAAAAAAGGGGAAAAGAAAATATTGCAGATATCAGAGATGATAAAGTACAAAATCTGTGTTTATTACATCACAGAAAAAAAAGGCATTAGATGGGGACTAAGTAAAGGGAAAGTTTTCAGGAAGAAGATATAAACGATAAAATGAAAATGGTAAAGAGGGGGCAATGGGTAGGTAAATTCAGCAAGCCCCATATTTCAACGGTACGACTTCACGGGAAGCCTATAATCAAACGATACCTAAAAAAGAACTCGATTAAATGCCGTAACGCGAAGCCTTATTTTAGCTGCAAACAATCAAATTCTTTTATTTCTTGTGTGAGTGTATGTACGCGAGTGTGTATGTGAATACGTACACACTTACATGCCTCTGTGTGTGTGTGTGTGTGTGTGTGTGTGTGTGTGTGTATGCGGACGCATGTATGTGCACGTGTGTGTGTGTGCGTGTATAAGCGCAGGCGTTGGTGCACAGTAAGAAGTTTGCATCCCAAAAACATGGTTCCCCGGGTTCAATTCCACACCGTGCCTCCTTGACCATGTGTCTTCTGTTATAGTCTAGGGTCGATCCAAGCTTTCTGAGTAGATTTCATAGACGGAAACTGAAAGGAGCCTGTTGTATATATATATATACATATCCAAGGTAGCGTAGTACAATCGTTTCATGCTACTTCATTTTATTAAACACTGTAAGTATTACATCAGTTTTAAAATGTAGAGCAATCTTCAGCCACATATGGAATTTTTTAATTAAACGGACAATGCACATTTTTATATTTATTTCATTACAAAGAGGGTAGATATTTAGACAGAGAGGTTAATGTCATCATTAAGAACATGGTGGTAGTATGTTCTTCTCCAGCTGTAGATTTTTTATCACTCTTTGTAATGTTGGCAAATGAAATACGTATAAAAATTTGCATTGTCCGTTTAATCAAAAAATTCTATATGTGGCTGAAGATTGCTCGACATTTTAAAACTGATATAATACCTACAGTGTTTAATAAAATGAAGTTGCATGAAACGATTTTACTACACTACCTTGGATATCCTTGTTGCTTATTTGGATATATATATATATATATTCATATATATATTATGCATGTATATGTGTGTGTATGCGTGTATGTATATGTATGTATATGTATATATACATATATATATATGTATATATATATAGACGTATACATTTAAATATATAAATGTATATATACTATATATATATATATATATGTATATGTGTGTGTATGCGGGTATGTATATGTATGTATATGTATATTATATATACATATATATATATGTATATATATATAGACGTATACATTTAAATATATAAATGTATATATATATATATATAAATACACATATAAGTGTATCTATCTAAATCTAGCTATGCTTCTCTCCTTTCGTCATTCACTAACTCTCCTCCTTTCTCTCTCTCTGTATGTATATATATATATATATATATATATAGAGAGAGAGAAGAAGAGAGAAACAGAGTGAGAGAAAGAGATAAGGATGCAGTAACCAAGAAAGAATGACCTTGTGCAGTTATAAAGATAGACAGTGTGGAAGGAGCCACACACAACATCAACCAGTCACCATCACAATTTCTTGATATTCCACCTGCCCCGCCCCGCCCCCCGCCTGCAACCAGTAACTCCCTCCTCTACAACCAGTGACATCCCATCTTCCACCAGACACCACATGACTCTAACGTTACGTCTAGCCTGGCAAGAAGGATATCTGAAGTTTCTCACAACACTCTGACCTAAGATGTCATTTGTTGTGAGAAAATTGCTTCCACCTTTCGAACTTCTAGTTGGCTGAATGTTGGTCGGGGATCATTAAAATTTTCCTCTGCGTATTTTCGTATATCTGCATGTGTGTGCATCTAACTGTTGAGCTATGTCGCTTATGTGTGCGTTTACGGTGTGTGAGTGTGTATAAATATGCATATACACACATGCATACATACATACATACGTACATACACACACATATGAAATTAAATTATCTTTTAAAAAATAATGATAGTGGCCAGCAAACATGATGTATATGCATATGGCTCAGTGGTTAGAGCGTCGAGCTTACGATCGTGAGGTTGTGAGTTCGAATCCGGGACAGGGCTGCATGTTGTGTTCTTGAGCAAGACACTTTATTTCACGTTGCTCCAGTTCACTCAGCTGTTGAAATGAGTTGCGATATCTCAGGTGCCAAGATGTAGCGGCCCTTTTGCCTTTCCCTTGGATAACACTGGTGACGTGGAGAGGAGAGGCCGGTTTACATGGGCGACTGCTGGTCTTCCATAAACAAACTTGCCCGGATTTGTACAAAATAGGACAAGAACGCAAAACATCCGGACAGTTAGGTGATACAAAAATGGGACAACAAAACATCCAGATTGACGATACAAAGAAAATAAGGACGAGTCATTCGAAGTTTTCTTTCCTCAGTCAAGTAACAGATTATCTACTCAATTTCGGCTGATTATACTTGACATTGCTCCAATCTGGCCAACCCCAAGGAAAAACTAAGCTAAGAGCATATATATAGATTGTGTGTGTGTGTGTGTCTGTGTCTTTGTGTGTTTGTCCTCTACCATCGCTTGACTACCGGTATTTCTTTATTCCACCATAACTTAGCCGTTCGACAAAAGAGATAAGTAGAATAAGTACCAGGTTTTAAAAATTAAAAAAAAAGACTGGGATCGATTCATTTGACTAAAAATTATTCAAGGCCGTGCCCCAGTATGGCCACAATGTGATGACTGGCACAACTAAAAGATGGAAGAGAGCTGTCTGGAAAGTTCTGATGTCTAGGAACGGTTGGAAAGTTTGTGTTCGGCTTTTGGAATTGTTCGATCTTTCACCGTGGACAGATCTTCATTGCCTGAACGATCGTTATTAGTAGGTGAGTGCTGGTGGTTATGTTCAACTCGAATCCGTATCACGTCTTTAAATTTTCCATGGTTTTGCATGAAATTGCTAAATCTCTGTTTTTACGAAGTTCTAAGCTACGTGTCTTAATTGGATTTTTAGGCTTTCTACGATAATTAGTCCCACGAGATCAGCTCTTCAACGTCACCGTAGCTTTGAAATGAAACATCAAAGAACGGCTTAATTTGCAATATGATTCGGTAGGAAAATTTTACGATATGAGAGCGACCTCTTAGCATTTATTATTATTCTGGGGGTACTTTTCTTTCGAAATCTGGGGCTTTCAGCAGGAATAGATGCCTATAATCCGGGGATAGAATTCTACGATATCTAACTGAGTGATATTCTAAGGTGGTTTGATATCTATAAGATCGAATCACTTAATAATAGAGAAATTGAGTTTCCATCGTCCTAGGATTATAGTATTTCAAATTCATTAGTGACTTCAGTTACAGATATTTTATCCGTCCAGTAATCCAACCAGATTCGCATAAACACCGTACTTTTAATCACAGACTACAGCAGAGTACAATCGCTGAGATCAGTCGGTGAAACAGGATATTCTCTGCCATGCAGAAGTAGAACGGGCGATTAGAATGGCGTGTAACTGTAAACAACTGTTTGAATCACCACCTGATTGCATACAGGATTTAGATGCATAGATACATGGGATCACAGATACATATATATGTATACGCGCATATATATATATGTGCATATGTATATATATATTAATAGTTATCGCCATACTAATATGCAGTCTTATAAATAAGACTGCCATATTAGTATGGCGATAACTATTAATTTCCAGTAACGCTGCCGTAATATCCTTTAGAGAGACTTAGTAATTTTAATATTTCTATTATATAATATTATATTATATTGCATGCATGCATGTGATCACGTGACCGACCAGACCATCAGATATTGCTACACATCGCTGGTCACAATGCGTTCGCATTGTTTTAGTCTTCGAACGACGCCACCCCGCTGGCTAAGCGAGCAGGCCAACAGAAGAAAGAGTGAGAGAAAGTTGTGGCGAAAGAGTACAGCAAGGATCGCCACTACACCATACCGGAACCTCGTGGAGCTTTTAGGTGTTTTCGCTCAATAAACACACACAACGCCCGGTTTGGGAATCGAAACCGCGATCCTACAACCGCGAGTCCGCTGCCCTAACCACTGGGCCATTGCGCCTCCACACACACACACACACACGCACACACACTCACACATATGTATATATATATATGTGTGTGTGTGTGTATGTATGTATGTATGTATTTTTATCGTGAAGTATATGTACCACTTATATATAGCTAACCTTCAAATTTGGATGCTACTGTAGTTTGTAGCCCTAGGAGGACACCTCCTCCAGCTGGCTATTGACACACTTTCTGTGCCCTAGCGGTATTTGCAAAGGGAAGTCATCCTTCTCACCTTCAACCTGACGTGATACACACGGCCCCTGTTTTCTAGGTATTGACCTGTCATCGGGGCAAATATACTTCACGATGCCGTGTAGCTACTGTGTATACCTCGCTCAGAGATTTATTATTGTTTATTTACACCTTTTCGAGATCAGTGACTTTTCGTCACTAGTAAAAGGATACTCTTTACTCTTTCTCTTTTACTTGTTTCAGTCATTTGACTGCGGCCATGCTGGAGCACCGCCTTTAATCGAGCAACTCGACCCCGGGACTTATTCTTTTGTAAGCCCAGTACTTATTCTATCGGTCTCTTTTGCCGAACCACTAAGTAACGGTGACATGAACACACCAGCATCGGTTGTCAAGCAATGCTAGGGGGACAAACACACACACGCATATATATACATATATACGACGGGCTTCTTTCAGTTTCCGTCTACCAAATCCACTCACAAGGCTTTGGTCGGCCCGATCGGGATAGCACTTCACATCGACAACCGGCGATTGTCGCTGTTGCCAAAAAAGGCTAAAGGAGATTGTGATGGAAGAAAAGAGAAATAGGTGTGAAGCACCAATAGAAACAGTAGTGAAAGAAGGCACACAGGAAAAAGAAAAAAAAAACAGCATTACAACAGGGAGAAAAAGGAAGAAGCGTTCATACAATTGGTTATGATGTCTC
>NW_021829942.1:25000-35000 GCF_006345805.1 Octopus sinensis | reverse complement strand
TTCATTTATGTGTTGTAGCTACCGTTGGTTTCATGTCAAGAGAAATTCCTTAGCAATTATCAAGCCTACCACATGGAAGCTCGGTATTATACACTCTATTTATGGGTTGTAGCTACCGTTGGTTTCATGTCAAGAGAAATTCCTTAGCAATTATCAAGCCTACCACGTGGAAGCTCGGTATTATACACTCTATTTATGGGTTGTAGCTACCGTTGGTTTCATGTCAAGAGAAATTCCTTAACAATTATCAAGCCTACCACGTGGAAGCTCGGTATTATACACTTCATTTATGGGTTGTAGCTACCGTTGGTTTCATGTCAAGAGAAATTCCTTAACAATTATCAAGCCTACCACGTGGAAACTCGGAATTAGACACTTTATTTATGGGTTGTAGCTACCGTTGGTTTCATGTCAAGAGAAATTCCTTAACAATTATCAAGCCTACAGCGTGGAAACTCGGTATTATACACTCTATTTATGGGTTGTAGCTACCGTTGGTTTCATGTCAAGAGAAATGCCTTAACAATTATCAAGCCTACCACGTGGATGCTCCGTATTATCTTTCATCGATCAAATATGGGGACAGACATCGAATTTTCATGTTAAAGACTTGATAATTGTTAAGGGATTTCTCTAAGGCTACCAACGGTAGCCTTAACACATAGACATATAAATTTTTATCCACTCACTATCATTATTGTATTAACGTATAACTATATATGTGTGCATGTGTGTTTGTGTTTGTGTGTTTGATTCTATGACGACCACTGTTTAACATACACAAGCCCATACATACAGGCACGACACACATACGGCCTCCGTGCGCACACACACACACACACATACACACATATACACACACAAACATGTATATACACATGCACATGCGCAAACTACATAGGCAAGCACACATTTCATTAAATACGTATGCGCTGCGGTGTGTTTATGCTGTTACCTCGCTGCACACACTATCACCATTGAAACCAGCCCTCCATCCAGCCATTCCCCCATCCACCCGCCCATCTACCCATTCATTCATCCACCTGGCCATCCAACCAACCAACCAACCAACAAGCCTCCCAGCCACCCAGCCAGTCAGCCACCCAGCCGACCCTTCCCTCCCTATTGTACCAATCAGCCGGTGTAAATCTATGAATAAATTATTAGCTTGCTAAACAGGACGAACAGACAGAGGCCAGAGAAGTAAAGGGATAGATCTGTGTTGGGCGGTGGATAGAGGGATTGGAAGTGGAGAAATCATTGTGTGTTCAATATTTGGGCAATTTTTTTTTTGTCTATTTTAGATATTTTAAAAATGTTTGTTTCTTTTTGTTTTTATTTTGTTTATGTTTTAGTAAGATAGACATATTGTTATCTTTATTGTTTTGACTTTTTGGCTTTTGTTCTACTTTAGATTATTATTATTATTATTGTTGTTGTTGTTATCATTATTATTATTATTATTGTTATTATTATTATTATTATTATTATTATTATTAGTAGTAGTAGTAGTATTAGTAGTAGTAATGTTAATGTTATTACTATAACACTACTAATAGAAGTAGTGGTAGTAGTACTACTACTAATACTACCGCCGCTACTATTACTACTGCAACCACCGCCACCATCACCAACCCCACAATGACCACTTCCACCGTCACCACCACCACCACCACCACCGTCACCACCACCACCACCGTCATCCCCACCACTACTACTACTACTACTACTACTACTACTGCTGCTGCTGCTGCTCCTGCCCCTGCTATACTACTACTACTACTACTACTACTACTACTACTACTGCTGCTGCTGCTGCTGCTTATTATTATTATTATTGATGTTCTTATAATTTTATTTTTTCTTATATTTTTATGACACTTTTTGTAACATTATATTTGTTGTTGGTTTCCATACATATATATTTTTGTTGTTATTAGCTTTCATTTTCTCTTAGCTACTGTTTCTACAAACACCACCATCACCACCACCACCACCACCACCACCACCACCATCACCACTACTGCCGCCGCCGCCGCCGCCGCCGCCACCACCATTATCACCAGCTCCACCATCGACAACATCATCAATGACAACAACTACTACTGCCTATACCATTATTACTACATCACCACTTACAGCTTATATCTTGACCGCCCCCACCCACTACAGTCGTTACTCTTGCCATTGTAAACCATTATACAATCGCTTCTATAGCAGCCACCATTTTTCATGAAATACATGACATACGCAACCATCTGTACTATCACCAACAACACCGTGACCATCGTGGCACCGTAAAAATCACCAGCACTCACAGCACCACCACCACCACTAACAACAACAGCAGTGGAGGTGCAATGGCCCAATGGTTAGGGCAGCGGACTCGCGGTCGGAGGATCGCGGTTTCGATTCCCAGACCAGGCGTTGTGTGTGTTTATTGAGTGAAAACACTTAAAGCTCCACGATGCTCCAGCAGGGGGTGGTGGCGACACCTGTTGTACTCTTTCGCCCCAACTTTCTCTCACTTTTGCTTCCTGCTTCTTGTCCCCGACTTCCTACGCAACTGCTGAGCCTGGATGCGCATTCATCCATCTGTTGATGCTCTCGGTGTCGGGGGTTGACCTGCTTTCTCTTCTGCGGGTCTTACGAATAGCAAAGGACCACGTTTCGGACTTCTTCCACTACAGAGGTGCGATCTTGTGAGCTCTGGGACGAAGGCCGCTTCGCTCAACAAACAAACAAATAAGCAGCAGCAGCAGCACCAGCAGCACCAGCACCACCACCACCACCACCACCACCACCACCACTAACAACAACAGCAACACCGTCACTACCGCCACCATCACCAACACCTCCATCTGTCATTGAGTAAGGTTGTCTACTAGAAATAGAAGCCACAAATAATGTTCTTCAGTTTGAAAACGAATGTGATAAACAGTTGGAATAGCCATGGCTGGATTTCCGTTGACCAAACATTCACCACCACCAAATTGGCTGAGTTGGGGCGAAACAAAACACTACCACCACCGCCAACATATCCAGTACGAGTCCTAACGCCACCGACGCCAACATCACCACCATTGCTAATGTCGACATTAATACCTCCCCACCTCCCCATCATTTACACTATCACCCACACCACCGCCGCCGCCAACACCAGCATCATCACCACCGACAACACCAAAACCTCCAGCAACATCAACAAAAACAACTACAATAAGTGAACGGTGCCCTCCAGTCCGCCCGTGCGCTCTCCTGTTTCCACCGGATGAAGAAGAAACAACGTCGAATTGATTGAACACGGTAATTTAACGGTAGAAAACGTGGTTTACATCTCGGCGACATTAGGATAAATAAATAAGTGTGCGAAAAACATTATAATGATCAGAAGCATCATAATAGTCGTCGTCATCATCATCAACAACGTCATCATTATCATCATCGTCAAGATCATCATCATCATCATCATCATCTTCGACGCCTTTCACATGTGGTTTCCGGTCACATGCCGCTTGTATATATCGTCAAGAAATACAGCAATATTTCGTCTGTCGCTACGTTCTGAGTTCAAATTCCGCAGAGGCCAACCTTGTTTTTCATCCCTTCGATGTCGACACATTAAGTCCCAGTTGAGCTCTGGGGTCGGTGCAATCGACTTAGAGCCTACGCCAAAATTGGTGCCCTTGTGCCAAAATTTGAAACCAATTATAATTCTCTCTCTCTCTCTCTCTCTCTCTCTCTCTCTCTCTCTCTCTCTCTATATATATATCATATTATATATATATATATATGTATATATTGTGTGTGTGTGTGTGTGTGTGTGTGTGTATAAAATTGTGTACATTCATACACAAAAGAGGTGACCCTAAACAGGACGCCTTACATGCTAAAAGGAACGCGTCAAAGTCCAAACCACGGTTAAGAGTACATTTCGAAGGTGATGAGAAAAATAAAAACAACCCCTTCGAAATTACTCTTAACCGTAGTTTGGACTTTGACTGTTCCTTTTAGCATGTAAGGCATCCTGTTTAGGGTCACCTCTTTTGTGTATGAATGCACACTAATTTTATATGAAAAATATGTTGTCCACTGACAGAAAATTTCTCTAATTTCGCTACCCTATATATATATTCTTTGTCTCTCTGTCTCTGTCTGTATATCTCTGTCTGTCTGTCTCTCTCTTCTCTCTATATATATATATATATATGAATATATATATATATAGATATATATATATATATATATATATATATAATACTATATACATATATATATATACATATATATACATATATATATATATATATATATATAAATATATATAATATATTATGTATATATATGTATATATATATATGTATATATATATATATATATATATTTATATATTAATTATTTATTATTATATATATATATAATATAGTATATATATGTATATATATCTATATATATATGTATATATATATATATATATATATATATATATATATATATATATATATATATATATATATATATATATATATGCATATATATGTATATATATATATATATATATATATATATATATATATTTATATACATACTTAACAGAATTAGATAATAGCAGATGAAACTTCTGGCTACGTAGTATAAATATAAATATCATAAATATACGCTTTCACGAAGAGATAAATAGTCTGGATGATAATAATGGTAAAGCAGAGCTGGCATTGTATGTATGCATTATATACTCCATCATTTTACATAAGTGTCAAATTTAATTTGATACTCTTATGTACACCCGTAGAATATTTGTTATATTTCATGGCGTACCCATTCATATTAAAAGCGTGTCATTGACTTTTCATAATTTGCCCTTTCAATTAGAATTTCAAACATTATTTCTAATACTTCAGTATATGTACAGCATCAAGTGTTTGAAAGATTCATTCAATTATTTGTATATCGGCTGAAACATTACCGTTCGTATGGTTTCTTAAGCTTATCGTCTATTTAAATCTTGGGCATCCTATCAACGCTTGTCCGGTATAGATAATAATATACGTACGTAATTATTCGAAGCATTCTATTCAATTCAGAACGCAGGCTCTCGTCTTACAAAGCCGCTCTTTCTTTTAAATGACCGCAGCAATAAATGGACGCTTATTCAATTATCGAATTTTACCATAAATGGTAGTTGGTTCAAGTTCGCATTATACATTTCCAAATATACACACAAAACAGACAGACATATATCAGTGTATGCGTCTGTATGCACACACGTACACATCGACACACATAAACACACACACACATACACAAACACATACAAGCGCACACACACGCATATACACACACGTATACAGACACGCGCATACACATGTACACACACACATACCTCTTTGAACTCGATGAAGTTTGGTTTGTGTTGTTAGTAACGTTGATGCCAGCGCATTTGTGACTTTTCTGTGGAGTTCATTTTATACAGGCTATATATATATATATATATATATATATAATATATATATATATATATACATATACACACATACATGCATACATACATACGTACACGAACACACACAAACACACAGAGTCAGTGGATCATATATCCGAAAAGATAATAATACTTTATAAGTTAGAGCTGTGAAATATATATATATATATATATATATAAGTACAAAGTACTTATATGGGTTATGAGTGTAACATACTATGGGATATCAGTTATCCAATATACTGCCAGTGAAGTACCCAAAAGGCTAATACATAAATGCTTACAATTGCAATGCAATTAGTTCATTTGTTGTATTAGATGGGCGAAGGTAAAATGTTTTACCTCAAAATCATAATACAAATAAGAAAATGGAGGAATAGATTCCTTTCAATCATCAACTTACAATCATCAACTAATTAAATAGGAACATCCAAATCCAACAGAATAAAACAGAATAAAATAATATACATCAATAAGTAAGATAATACCATAAAAATATTACATATAAAATGGATCTTACAGCTGTTTCAGCCTGTAGATAAAGGTATCTCATTGTGCCTATATTAGTCAGACGTATTGAGTAGTATATATATATATAGTCAGATGCATTGAGTAGTATATATATATATGCGTCCTTTTCAAGCCTAGCCAGGCTCATGGGCCCGGTTTCCCGGTTTCTATAGCGTATGTGCTCCCCCCCCAGCAGGACGGGACAATATGAGGAGAAGAGATTGCCTTGAATTTTAGTCGATCGATTCGACCCCAGTAATTATCACAGACACATAAATACACACACACATATATCATGTAGTTATCACGCAATGAGACTGAACATGGAACCATCTAATCGGGGAGTAAACTTTCTAACTCGGATCTTTTCGGTTTGAACGGCAGTTATTTCTAGCAGTGTCATATGAAATTGTCACCCATAATTATGACCCTAGAATCGATCTATTGCATTTCAATCTGTTTTAGGGTTAGGGTTAGAGTTAGGGTTAGGGGTGGGAGGAAGGGTATCTTTTTTTCTTCACAAATGTAAAGAAACCCAATCTGTTTCTTAAACGAGGGACATATTCATACAGCACAGCATGTTTACACCTCAATAGACGTCATTGATTGGTTGATATTGCAGAAATTGAAGAAAAAAATATCTTACAAATTATAGAATTTTCTCAATAAAGCTAAGAGAAAAAGATGTTTTATAAACACATTCTACCAGTATACGAAGTTTAAAAGTGTTTAGTTACGTGGAAATTATTTTAAAAAACTGCCGTTCAAACCGAAAAGATCCCAATAATCCTTTCTACTATAGGTACAAAGCCTAACATTTTGAAGGAGGGAGCTAGTGGATTATATCGACCCCTGTGCTCAACTGGTACTTAATTTATCGACCACGAAAGGATGAAAAGCAAAGTCGACCTCGGCGGAATTCGAACTCAGAACATAAAGACGGACGAAATGATGATGATGATGGTGGTGGTGGTGAAGGTGGCGAGATAGTAATAATACTGATGATGACGACGACGACGATGATGATGATGACGATGATGATGATGAGGATGATGATGATAATGATGATAATGATGATGATGATGATGACGATGACGATGATAATGATGATATAAAGAACATAAAGACCGACGAAATGATGATGATGATGGTGGTGATGATGGTGGCGAGATAGTAATGATGCTGATGATGACGACGGCGATGATGATGATGATGATGATGATGATGATGATGATGATAATGATGATAATGATGATGATGATGATGACGATGACGATGATAATGATGATATAAAGAACATAAAGACCGACGAAATGATGATGATGATGATGATGGTGGTGGTGAAGGTGGCGAGATATAAAAGATGCTGATGATGACGACGACGACGACGATGATGATGATGATGATGATGATGCTAATGATGATGATGATGAAGGCGGTGATGAAGGTGGATGATGATGATTCCTAACCTGAGGATACGGGCCAGAAATTTTATAAGGGAGAAGATATTCTTGTCGCTGGAATCGATTGCTAGCGTGGAAAATGGTGCTTATTTTTATCGAGTACCGGTGGAGATGAAACGAAAATGTATCCCCGGTGGGACAACACAAAAGAAAACAAAAAATTAATATCATTAATAATATATATGAATAACAACAAAAACAAAAACAACAACAACAACAACATCAATAATAATATTAATTATTATCATTATTATTATTATATAATAATAATAATAATAATAATAATGATAATAATAGTAATATAATAATTAATAATAATAATAATAATAAAGTACTAATAATAATAATAAATATAATAATAATAATGATAATAATAATAATAATAATAATAATGATGATTGATGATGATGATGATGATGATGATGATATTAATAATAATAATAATAATAATAATAATAATAATAATAATAATAATAATAATAATGATAATAATAATAATGATAGTGATAATGATAATGATAATAACGATAGTTTAATAATAAATATAAGATAAAGATGTAAGGAAGACTGAATCATGCTTTTCTCTAAGCAGTGGCGTGCATACACTGCTCTGTGCCGGATTAAAAGTATTGTTGTTTGTTTGCGGTTTTATTTTAAATTCTACTGGACGAGTTTTTTTTGCTGTAGCCCGGCAGGCTAGGTATGTGAAGTACCTGTAATTATACAAGGTTCAAGTTCTGCCAATTTGAACAAAATATCTGAACATGGGACAGCATGTCTTGCGGTTTTTGTTGTAGCTCACCACGCTTTGATTTCAAAATTTCTCACGGTTTAACTTTGAATTTTGCTCACAAGGGATGAATCGGCCCATGGCTATACAAATTTATAGCTACGGAGTAGGATGGAAACTGGGATCTTATGGTTATGAAGCAAACTTCTTAAGCTTAAAAGCCATTGTTGTTTTAATGAATTTTAAGTCCACAGATTATATGAGAGGAAAATATTAAGTCACTTTTTCTCTTTTATATTTTATTTGTTTCAGTCATTCGACTGTGGCCATGCTGGGGCATCATCTTGGAGAATTTTTAGTCGAATGAACCACCCCCAGTGCTTGCGTTTTATTTATTTATTTATTTATTTGTTTTGAGCCCGGTACTTATTTTATTGGTCTCTTTTTCAGAACCGCTAAGTTTCGGGAACGTAAACGCACCAACACCGATTGTCAAGCCATGGTGGGGAACAAACAGATGCAAAGACACCCCCCCCCATCACGCATTCTCACACACATACACAAATATTTATATAAATCTATAACTATATATATAAATATATAATTACAACGAAGGGTACTGGGGAAAAGTACCAGCATGCTAGAAATAGAAGTCAAAACGACTCTAAACCACCCAAATCACTCGTATGCACTGGTGAAAGCGAGAAAATGAGCAAAATAGAAAATTAGCTAAGCATTTGCTCGGTGTGCTAACGATTCTGTCAGCTGGTATCCTTAATAAAAACAACAGCAGCAGCACCACCACCACCACCACCACCACTACCACCACCGTCAGCAACAACAACAACAACAATAATAATAAACCTTCTTAGGTACAAGGCCTAAAATTTTAGAGGGAAGGGGTTACTCGATTACATTAACCCTAGTGTCCAAATCGTACTTATTTCATCGACCACGACGGGATGAAAGAGAAAGTTGACCTTGGTAGAATTTGAACTTAGGACGTACAAACTGATGGAATACTGGTAAGCAACAACAACAACAACAACAACAACAACAACAGTATAAAGTGTATAAAGTATAAAGTGAAAAATATAAAGAATCAAAGAAGGAAAAAAATGATAAAACAAAAAAAAATCGACAACTGTAATATGAATAACAGGAGCGAAAATAAGAACAGCACAAAGAAAAAGGGAAAACATGGAGAATTCTGAAAATGAGGCAAGACTGAATAATAAGCGACAATTGTTAATTTAAAGGGAAACAGAATACGTTATGTGGAAATAGATAGACTCAATCAGAATTATTGATGACTATAACAACAACAACAACGACAACAACAACGCCAATAACAACGATTGCAACAAATACAACGATAATAACAACAACTGCTGCTGCCGCATATATGATTACAGTTACATCTATAACGAAATATCCACGAAGTACAATTACTACCACCACCTGCAAGAAGAAGAAGAAAAAGAAGAAGATGAAGAAGAAGAAGGAGAAGAACAACAACAACAACAACAAGGAGTACTGTAACAGCAACAACAACGACAACGAGAATGACAACAGCAAGAACCAAACAATAGCTACTACAGCAGCATTAACAAGAACAACAACGATAACATTTATGGCCATAACAACGGCAGCATCACGCATGCAATTGCAGCTACACTAATAGTGCACAATAAAAAAAACAAAAGCTGTGAAAACAGCAACAGCAACTGTATCATCGTTATCAGTGGTTTATAATTACAATGCAGTAATAAGGGCAATATCTACTAGTATTACAGTTACACGTACAGCAAAACT
>NW_021829942.1:10000-17500 GCF_006345805.1 Octopus sinensis | reverse complement strand
CGTTTGCTCGGCCATCGCCAGTGCTGTCCGAACGCAAACGCATGACACTGTCTGAGAGAAGAGGTGACCCGAGGCGAGACGGAACGAAAACTGAAACGAAATCGAGAAGAAAAACCAGACGAAAGCAGAACCAGGAACCAGAACCACCCTGAACGCACCCCCAGAACCACCCTGAAACCACCCCAGAACCGAATACAGGCCAGCGATGACGTAACATTATATCGTCACCTAATAAAACGACTTGAAAGATTTTTTTCAATGGCGTAAGAGTAATGGCGTAATAGCTGTGATGTCATCCATATAAATCGCTTAAATTCCAACACAGCCATCATCGCCGCTCCCTGTTGTTTAGTATCTCCATTACTATAATATAAAGCACCCTAACAACCCCTTAACTACGTGTAGAAACATCCACGATTCCTGTAAACACCGCTAACCATCGCCCGCTTCCTTAAGAATATCACTGGTGTGATATCATTCAAAAATAGGAGCTAGCCAGTCACTCAACACGTCACCACCACCGCCACCACCACCACCAATGCCACCAATGCCACCACCACAACCACTACCACCACTATCGCCACCACTGCCGCTACCGCCACCACCATCATCACATCCACCACCACTTCCACCACCACCACCAACACAACCACTGCCACCACCACCACCACCACCACCACCAATGCCACCACTGCCACCACCACCACCACTGCCGCTACCACCACCACCACCACCACCACTACCACCACTACCGCCACCACTGCCGCTACCGCCACCACTGCCGCTACCACCACCACCACCACCAACACAACCACCGCCACCACTACCGCTACCCCCACCACTACCCCCACCACCACGACCGTCAGAACTCCACCACTAGTAACACCACTCCACCGTCGCTGCTACCGCCATTACTATCATCACAACCACCTCTACTACCTACCCACCTCATCACCACCACTATCATCGTCATTCCTCACCACCCAACCATCTCTCACCACTGCCATCGTCAGAACCCCGCTAACCGTATCATCACCACCACCACCACCACCACCACCACCACCACCACCACCACCGCCGCCAAAATGTTGAAACCATCCCCTCCACTGCCCCTACCATCACTACCACTGACACCATCCTCTGTGCAGTTGCTTCCGTCTCATTGAATCAGTTAAGGAATGTCGGTAACGTTGTTTTGATGTGGTAGTGGTTGTGGTTGTAGTGGTGGTCACTTTAGGAGTGCCTGTTAAGTTGTTTTGTTGTAGTAGCAGTGGTTACTTTGGTAATGTCAGTAATATTAGTTTCAAATTTTGGCACAAGGCCAGCAATTTCGGGGAAGGGTATAGGTCGGTTGCACTGATCCCGACGATCAACCGGTACTTATTTTATCGACCCCGGAATGATGAAAGGACAATTCGATATCGTTATGCTTTGAACTCTGCCAGGTTGTCGTCTTAATAATAATAATAATAATAATAATAATATAATAATAATAATAATAATATAATATGATGATAATATATAAATGATAATAATAATAATAATAATAATAATAATAATAATAATAATATAATAATAATAATAATAATAATACTAAATGCCCTGATGCAGTACCAGGCAGTGGCTCTCATGGCTTCTGATCTTAACTAATTGAAGTGTTATCATGTACATTGTTTTGTCTTGGTATAAATGGGCTACAGCAAATATTCTGCTCAATACCACAGATTTGCTTGTCAGTTGTTTGACCTAACCAGTTGAGCATGTCCCTTAGTCTGACGATATGTGCATCTCTGGTCACGAAGCAGAAGTAGTGGGGGGAGCATCATAGTCGTGTGTTGAAAGGAATTCTTTGAGGTTTGGATAATTCACCTTTGGAATCATGGGGAGTTCGTTCAACATCCTTAAACAATCCTTATTCAGGGACGTTTTGAGCGGGATGGGTTAATCGACCAGAAGAAAATTCTAACTGGGCCCCACCTGCAGGTCATGCTCTATTTATCTTGATATGAGATCACCATGTCGCGGACATATGGTTGTGATGCATGTGCCTGGTGTACCCTTATCAGACGGGTAGTCATGATGGGTATACTGGGCTTCGTATGTTTTACCCCAGTGTCATTTTGATGGCATGCACTGCTCTCTCACACTCAATAATAATAATAATTATAATAATAATAATAATAATAATTAATACTAATAATCATATAATAATAATAATAATATAATAATAAATAATCATAATATAAAAATAATAATAATATCATAATAATAATATCAATAATAATAATAATAATAAGAATCGTAATAATAATAATAATAATGATAATGATAATAATAATAATAATAATAATAATAATAATAATAATAATAATAATAATAATAATAACAACAACAATTAAAATAATAATGATAATAAGTACTGAGAAGAGCATTATCGCTGTGAAAACATCCATTCATGAATTTATCTATTTATTAATTTAAAATAAAATATTTTACCTGTGAATTTGCGTGTTTAATCTGGGAATGCATACAATGAGCTCCTCTGCCCTAGGTGTACGGAAAACACTCGGCGAGAAATGGAAGAAAATTTGAAGAAAGAAGGACAATAATAATAATAACCAGCATTATATCAAAACGACAATACTTCTGATATTCCTAAAGTAACCGCCACTACCACATCAAAACATTACCGCCCCTCCTAAAATGACCACCTCCACCACAACCACATCAAAACAATAGCATTACCGCCATTCCTATACTGACCAGCCCCACTGCATCAATATAACATCAATAACTCTCTTCAAGTGAACACTACTATATCCTTGGGCCGACCAAAGCCATGTGAGTGGATTTGGTAGAGGGAAACTGAAAGAAGCCCGTCGTATATATGTATATATATATATTATTATATATATGAGTGGCTGTGTATTAAGTAGCTGGTTTACCAACCACATGGTTCCGGGTTCAGTTCCACTGCGTGGCACTTTGGGCAAGTGTCTTCTACTATAGCCTCGGGCCGACCAAAGCCTTGTGAGTGGATTTGGTAGAGGGAAACTGAAAGAAGCCTGTTATATATATATATATATATATATGAGTGGCTGTGAGGTAAGTAGCTTGTTACCAACCAGATGGTTCCGGGTTCAGTCCACTGCGTGGCACCTTGGGCAAGTGGTCTTCTACTATAGCCTCGGCCGACCAAAGCCTTGTTAGTGGATTGGTAGACGGAAACTGAAAGAGGCCGTCGTATATATGTATATATATGTATATGCGTGTATGTTTGTGTGTCTGTGTTTGTCTCCCTAGCATTGCTTGACAACCGATGCTGGTGTGTTTATGTCCCCGTCACATAGCGGTTCGGCATAAGAGACCGATAGAATAAGTACTGGGCTTACAAAGAATAAGACCCGGGGTCGAGTTGCTCGATTAAAGGCGATGCTCCAGCATGGCCGCAGTCAAAATGACTGAAACAAGTAAAAGGAGAAAAAAAAAAAATATATATATATGTGTGTGCGTGTGTCTGAGTTTGTCCCCCAACATCGCTTGACAACCAATGCTGGTGTGTTTACGTCCCCGTCACTTAGTGGTTCGGCAAAAGAGACCGGTAGAATAAGTACTAGGCTTACAAAGTATAAGTCCTGGGGTCGATTTGCTCGACTAAAGGCGGTGCTCCAACATGGCCACAGTCAAATGACTGAAAGAAGCAAAAGAGTACCATCATCATCATCGTCATCATGAACTGGCTTCCTGTCATTTATGACGACAAGGATTCTAGTTGATTCGATCAACAGAATAGCCTGCACGAAAATTTTTTTGCAAGTGGCTGAGTACTCCACAGACACGTGTACTCTTAACGTTAACTTCAGCGTGATACAGAATTTGAGAAGGCTAGCCTTCTAAATAACATGTACAACACATTTTAGCGAAATGAGTGGAGTGGACCAAAGTGAAATAAAGTGTCTTGCTCAAGGACACAACGCGCCGCCGGGAATCGAAATGACGACCTCACAATTGTGAACCGAAAACCCAAACCGCTAAGCCACGCGCCTTCACCATGATCATCAACTACAACAGCAACAGCATGCTTCTATACAGTCAGTTCGGTGATAAAACTTCCGCTTGGTTGCTTGATCTGCAAAGAATAATAGCTAAATCTCCTTCATATAACACACTGACATCTTAATAAAGAGAAGTACACATCGACTGATATATTCGTAGGTACATAATGCTTAAAATGAAAGTGATAACGCTATAGCTGGAATATCATTGATCATAGGTCTAGCTCAGTCAAGACTAACCTAGGGTTAAACGGTGACAATATGCTTGCACACAGCACCTCTCTTTTGTCTCTCATTTTGTTTCTCTCTGTCTCTCTTTGATTCTCTTTGTCTCTCTTTGTTCCTCTCTGTCTCTTTCTGTTTGTCTGTCTGTCTGTCTGTCTGTCTGTCTGTCTCTCTCTCTCTCTCTCAGTATCACACACCTCTCTTTCTCGGATATAAGCACTAACACATACACTCACTCAAATATACACATATGTATACACAATCGCTTTAGCAAAACGTCCAGCAAAAGTGAAAGAAAGTTTACTGATTGGGTAACTCGATGTCGAGTTAAAATCACGTGCTCATTTTGACTGAAAATCCGTACAGCCAGAAAACCAGCACAACAAAACCAAAAATATTACAAACAAACAAACAAACAAACTAACAAACTAAGGAAAAGCAAAAAGATAAGAGTGGTGGGACTGGGTGTCGACCAGCCATAAAAGCATAATGAGAAATTAAGAATTCACTTTGAAACGATGAAGGTTAAAACGAATTTCCGAAAATGCAATGAAAAGAGAAAAGACAAAGAGGAAGAACAACAACAAGTAAATGATGAAGGAAAAGAAGAAGAAGAACAACAACAACGATAACAAGAAAAAGAGGTCGACGAAGAAGATGTAAAAGGACAGCAAGAGAAGAACAAGGACGACGAAAGTAGCGTTGAAAGTGAAAGTAGAGTAAGGAAGATGTAGGTGACTGTAGTGGTGATGGTAGGTTTGTGTTCGTGGTGGTGGCGGAAGAAATTTTGGCTTTGTTGATGGTGATATGTTTAGGGGTAGCGGTGGTAGTAGTGGTGGTGGAGGTGGCGGCGGCGTTATTGGTTGTTAGTAGGATGGAGGTAGGAGGAGGAGGTGGAGGAGGAGAAAGAGCAAAAGGGGAGTGTTTGTTGTGCGATTGACGGCCGAACATGTAAAATCTAAAACGGAAACAATAACAGACTGAACGTACTTTATGAACCAAAACCAATTAATTAGTTTTTACATAGCTCTTTTGGTTCTTATTGTAGATTTTGGCATTCCTCCCGCCGCACATGAAACTTTCTGATTAGTCAGAGACTAAAGAAAAATATGGCCGCTATAGAAATCAACAATGGCCGTTTCACAGTTTCGCTTGATGGTATCGTCCTCCTCATTCTTGACCGTTCATCATCATAGTTTTGTCATCATTGTCTCGTAATCATAATTATCTTGTTGTGAGGAAGACGGTTGGTGGTCATAAAAATAACACCCTCTACCACCACCACCACCACCACCACCATTACCACCACCACCACCATTACCACCGCCATCAGAATCGCTAATATCATCATCGCCACTGCAACCGCGGTTACTAGCATCACCACTACTACAACTACTGTCAACGCGATTAAAGAAGGCTACAACACATCCAACAACCAATAACGCCGCCACCTCCGCCGCCACCTCCCCCAACACTACTACCACCACCGCTACCCCTAAACATATCACCACCAACAAAGCCAAAATTACTTCCGCCACCACCACGAACACAAACCTACCATCACCACTACAGTCACCATACTAACAGGTAGACCACTACACAAACAGTACTTTAATCATCTTCGCCGTAATAACGATGGTAATGATGACGATGATGATGATGATGATGGTGGTGGTGGTTGTGGTGGTGGTAGTAGAGGTGAGGTAAAGAGAAAGCCCCCCCCCCTTGCCAACTGTTTAGTATAACCCTATATATAAAATGCATTAAAAACAAAATATGCAGTATGGTCACGGATGGGAAGCCTCTGGACATTGTTCTGCCCACTTGGGGTTCACTTTTGGTCTAAAACGAAACAGCAGGAATAGCAGCAGCAGGAACAACAGCAACAAGGACTACTACTACTACTACTACCACCACCACTACTACTACTACTACTACTACTACTACTACTACTACTACTACTACTACTACTACTACCACCACCACCACCACCACTACTACTACTACTACTACCACCACCACCACCACCACCACCACTCCTACTACTTCTACTACTACTACTACCACCACCACCACCACAACCACTAATACTACTACTACTACTACCACCACCACCACCACCACCACCTACTACTATACTACTACTACTACCACCACCACCACACCCACCACACAACACCACTACTACTACAACTACTACTACTATTAGCGTGCACTCCATTGATGATGACGTCATCTAGCCGTCGTGTTGTCTGATGACATGTCCCTTTAATTAGCACAAATTACATGAACTGAGGTAGGGTAGGCTAATTTTGAACAACCCTACACAAGCAATAATCAACGAACGGCATTCTTTCTATTCTTCCTTCTTTTTCATTTCTTCAACCATTCTTTCATTCATTCACGTTTTCAGTCATTCGACCTTCCACACCCAATATTATCTTTTTTGTTTTTCTTTATATACTTTAATATTTAGTTTTGTTACTAGATTTCTTGTCAATAGAGAAAGAGCCGGATTCTAACCTGGATCCAAGGGTCCTTCATTGGAATTTCAACAACATCAACAACAGTGGTTTTTGGTATGTATGTGTGTACATACTCTTTACTCTTTTTACTCTTTTTACTTGTTTCAGTCATTTGACTGCGGCCATGCTGGAGCACCGCCTTTAGTCGAGAAAATCGACCCCGGGACTTATTCTTTGGAAGCCCAGTACTTATTCTATCGGTCTCTTTTGCCGAACCGCTAAGTGACGGGGTCGTAAACACACCAGCATTGGTTGTCAAGCAATGCTAGGGGGACAAACTTAGACACACAAACACACACACACACATACATATATATGTATATATATATATATATATATTATATATATATAACGACAGGCTTCTTTCAGTTTCCGTCTACCAAATCCACTCACAAGGCATTGGTCGGCCCGGGGCTATAGCAGAAGACACTTGCCCAAGAAGCCACGCAGTGGGACTGAACCCGGAACCATGTGGTTCGTTAGCAAGCTACTTACCACACAGCCACTCCCGGGCCTATAGCATGTGGAAGTATTTGGAACCGTTGTATGCGTTATACGCATAATCTTACATGCAATTGTATGTTTAGGCATGTGCATGGTTGTTTGGTAAGAAGCTTGCTTCTCAACCACATGGTTACGGGTTCAGTCCCACTTTGTGGAACTTTGGGCAAAGTGTCTTTTTCAGTAGCCTAAGG
>NW_021829942.1:0-5000 GCF_006345805.1 Octopus sinensis | reverse complement strand
AACCCATGCCACTAAATATGAGGCCTCGTATTTATGCTCGAAACATTATTGTTTAGCCCAGGTCAGCTCTGATCGAACGTATCGATCCGTGATCAAAAGAATTCCAACGGTATCAATCCTGTTTATTCGTGTATATCAGTGACTATAATTCTCTGTTATCATTATTATTTACTAGTTTCATCCATTGGATTGCGGCCATGCTGGAGCAACGCCTTGAGGGCTTTTACTCGGACAAATCGAACCCAGCGCTTATATATTTTCAAAATATGTTACTTTTTTTGGTTTTTTCTACTCTAGCCACCAGTCCGGAATTTTGGGGGAGGGCGATAGTCGATTAGATCAACCCCAGTACACAACCGGTACTTAATTTATCGACCCCGAAAGGATGAAAGGCAAAGTTAACCTCGGCGGAATTTGAACACAGAACTAAAAGACAGACGAAATACCGCTAAGCATTTCGCCCGGCGTGCTAACGTTTCTGCCAGCTCGCCGCTTTATTTTCAAAATCTGTTACTTAGCCTACCAATCTCTTTGCCGAGCCGTTATGTCGACATAAACAAACTAACTCCGCTTGACAAGCGTTGGCGGGACAAATACAAAGGCACACACTTACATACAAACAAACACGCATTCACGCTCACATGCATACATACATACATACATACATACATACATACATACATACATACATACATATATGCATACATACATACATACATACATACATACATACATACATACATACGTAAAACTTTTCAGAAGTTTATCATTGAAGTATATATGAGCATGTATAGACATGCAGTTATATGCATGAAAATACATATATAACACAAATCATACAATTCTGTACCTATACATACATATGTAAGAAAATATTCTACTGATGTTGAAATTGTAATGAAGGAACCATGGATCTAGGTTAGAAACCGGCTCTTTCTCTAATGGCAAGAAATCTTGAAGTAAAACTGAATTGAGGCTGTGTGGTAAGTACCTTGCTTATCAACCACATGGTTTCGGGTTTAGTCCCACTCCGTGGAACCTTGGGAAAGTGTCTTCTACTATAGCCTCGGGCCGACCAAAGCCTTGTGGTGGATTTGGTAGACGGAAACTGAAAGAAGCTCGCCGTATATATATATATATATATATATATATATATGTATGGATGGATGGATGGATGGATGTGTCGGTATGTATATTTTTGTGTGTCTGTGTCCCCTCCAACATCGCTTGACAACCGATGCTGGTGTGTTTACGTCCCCATCACTTAACGGTTCGGCAACAGAGACCGATCGAATAAGTACTAGGCTTACAAAGAATAAGTCCTGGGGTCGATTTGCTCGACTAAAGACGGTGCTCCAGCTTGGCCGCTGTCAAATGACAAACAAATAAACGAATAAAAAAGAAGAAAAGAAAATACATACAGTGTGAGGGAGGAGGAAGGTAAAGGCATAGAGGCGACTCACGTGCTCGTTACAAAAGCAGACGACAAAATGTCTAGCGAGGCTAAACAAGAGGAAAAATCAAAAATTAATTTTGCGAGTGCAGCAACTCGCCTCTGTGAAAACATCGTAATAAACAAAAGAAGATTTGAAGAAATTCCAAGGACTACTCAAAAAAGAAGGTGATAATGTGACGTTGCTCCCTCCCAGTGAATTAATTAATGCGACGGAGAGAAAAACTTTGATATATAAGACGTACCATTTGAAAAATAGAAAAATTGACTTCGTGCCGAGGGAAGCAATAGAAAAATGCTTGAAGCCGATATGGCAACAGACAAGTTATATAACGAGAAGTAGTCGCTCGGCACTGTAGGGGTGCGTTTCCCTAGCGAAGAAAAAGCCAGGGAACAATCAACAATGATCAAGAGTGCGGAAAGACATCGTATCCCGGGTCGAGCACCTACAGTGGGTGGGTGAAGCCTTAAGGGCTTACGAGTATATATTTTAATTGTTTGTTTATTCATACGTTCTGTCTCATTCGATACCCTGACCCCAATGTTTGCTTTGTCTGTCCTCGTATCGGAATTTGAACTCACAACGTAACGGCAGACGAAATACGGCTACACATTTCGCCCGGCGCGCTAACGTTTCTGCCAGCTCGCCGCCTACTCATAGACACACTGACATAGGTTTTCAAGCGATGGTGGTGGGGACAGATACCAGACATAATGTCACACGCACACAAACACATCCAAACTTTTCTACTCTAGGCACAAGATCCGAAATATTTGGGGAAAGGGACCGTCGATTAGATTAACCCCAGTACGGAAATGGTACTTAATTTATCGATCTCGAAAGGGTGAAATGCTAAGTCGAACTCGGCGGAATTTGAACTCAGAACATAAAGAAAGACAAAATGCCACTAAACATTTCGCCCGGCTTGCTAACGTTTCTTATTTCTTTATTGCCTACAAGGGGCTAAACATAGAGGGGACAAACAATGGGACGTGGCTAAGGCCTTAACGACGAAGAAAGGTTTGTCAAGGAGAGTGTTAAAGGCACTTCTCTTCATGCCATTGCGGAGAAGTTAGGTCGTCATGTGGACACAGTTAGACGATTCCCGAACGACCCTTCGCCAAAGAAGAAACGACCCGATTGTGAGACTCCAAGACTGTGCCAGCCAGGGATGAAAGGAATATTGGCCGCAAGTTACGCGGGAACCTGGACAAGAAAGCAAAGCCAGACTTCCTCGTGTACCGAAAAGTACCAGAAATCGCACCCTCGGGGTCATGGCTTCCGTGCTAGAACCCCTGCAACTGCTTCCTTTAACGTCCCGTCACAGGTGTTTCAGGTTTCAATGGGCCCAAACATACCTGACGTTAGATATGAGTTGTGTTCTGTTCACTGACGAAACCAGGGAGAACCTTGACGGACCTGACAGTTGGGCAAATGGTTGGGTCTAGTTTGAAGATGAGCGTCACCAACGTTTACAACGTCAACAACAGGGTGGATGTTTCATATTTTGGACTGGTGTCATTGGGGACAGACTTTTTGACGCATTCCGGGTGCATGAAGGGGTCAAAGTATCTGCATTCGCTGCGGCAGTCTCCTGAAGGAAGTCTTGGATTCCTGGCTAGATGACATACTCTTTTACTCTTTTACTTGTTTCTGTCATTTGTATGCGGCCATGCTGGAGCACCGCCTTTAGTCGAGCAAATCGACCGCGGGACTTATTCTTTGTAAGCCCAGTACTTATTCTATCGGTCTCTTTTGCCGAACCGCTAAGTGACGGGGACGTAAACACACCAGCATCGGTTGTCAAGCAATGCTAGGGGGACAAACACAGACAAACACAAATACATATATATATACATATATACGACAGGCTTCTTTCAGTTTTCGTCTACGAAATCCACTCACAAGGCATTGGTCGGCTCGAGGCTATAGCATAAGACACTTGCCCAAGGTGCCACGCAGTGGGACTGAACCCGGAACCATGTGGTTGGTAAGCAAGCTACTTACCACACAACCAATGCTCTCTCCGACTTTGCTAGGACCAACCAAACATTACTAGGGCCGTAGAGTATACAAGGTGAAAGGTTGATGGTGTGGCCGCCAGCATCCCCGGACCTCAACCCTATTGAAAATCTTAGGTCCATTATTAAACAAGATGTTTATGCCGATGGACGCCAATTTAAGTCGAAAGATGTCGGATCTTTTCGGTTTGAACGGCAGTTTTTTCTAGCGGTGTCATATGAAATTGTCACCCATAATTATGACCCTAGTATCGATCTATTGCATTTCAATCTGTTTTAGGGTTAGGGTTAGTTAGGGTTAGGGGAGGGGAGGAGGGTATCTTTTTTCTTCACAAATGTAAATAAACCCAATCTGTTTCTTAAACGAGGGACATATTCATACGGCACAGAATGGTTTTTTTTACCTCAATAGACGTATTTGATTGGTTGAAATTGCATAAATTGAAGAAAAAAACCAAATATCTTACAAACTATAGGAGTTTCCCAATAAAGCCAAGAGAAAAAGATGTTTTATAAACACATTCTACCAGTATACGAAGTAAAAAAATTTTTAGTTACCTAGAAATTATGTTAAAAACTGCCGTTCAAACCGAAAAGATCCAAAATGTCTTATGTTTTTGAAGTTTTCCGTCAAAATGGCACTCATGTGGATAAATAATTCATTATGTCAATAAATGTTATAATATTATTATGGATTTCTATAACCAATGTATGTTTAATATCTATCATTACCTTTCATTTTCTGGGGGAAAACAATGCCTACATGGGCTATTTTCATTCAAAAGCTATTTGCGGGGTTTTCCCAAAAAAACTGAAAAATCTGAAATAAAAACAGGAAGGGACGTTACACAGAATAACGAAAACATATCAATGATGTTGCCATAGTGTGCAAGCCAGCTGGGAAATGTTTTATCAAAATTGGTTCACAGAAAACCGAGAAATCCTAAATTTCACTCCTAAGCTATTAGCGTGGTTCTTTGTGTATATAAATATGTGTGTATGCGCGCGCGTGTATGTGTGTGTGTGTGTGTGTGTGTGCATGTGAATATATATGTATATTTGCATGTGTATATATATATATGTGTGTGTATATATACGTATATATATATATATATATATATTATATATCTAATATATATTATATATATGTGTGTGTGTGTGTGAGCATATATGTTTATATGCATGTGTACATATGTAGATATGTATATGTGTATATATATATTTCTTTACTACCCACAAGGGGCTAAACACAGATGGGACAAACAAGGACAGATAAACGGGTTAAGTCGATTACATCGACCCCAGTGCGTAACTGGTACTTAATTTATCGACCCCGAGAGGATGAAAGGCAAAGTCGACCTCGGCGGAATTTGAACCCAGAACGTAACGGCAGACGAAATACGGCTACGCATTTCGCCCGGCGTGCTAACGTTTCTGCCACATATATATATATATATATATATGTGTGTATATATATGTAGATATGTATGCAAGTATCTAAATTCCACTGGCACAGACTCTCTTA
>NW_021829941.1:15000-35323 GCF_006345805.1 Octopus sinensis | reverse complement strand
AGCAAGCTACTTAAAGCGGTCAGCTAGCAGAATCGTTAGCACGCCGGGCAAAATGCTTTGCGGTATTTTTTTCTGCATATAATATATATAATGCATGTATGTATGTGTGTGTATGTATGCATGCATATAGGTGTGTGTGTGTGTACCGTGTAAGTATATAAATGCAAAACAACGTAGAAAAATATAACTCTAATACCAAAGTTCGGGTAATATGCTTTTATAAAAGCTGCAGAATCTTCACAAAGTATTACTCAGAGTTTCACGTTCCCGTTCGTCGGACAGTTGTGGTTGTGATCAACTGTCCGACGAACGCTAACATGAAACTCTGAGTAACATTTTGTGAAGATTGTGCAGCCTTAATAATGTCATACATATATATATAATATATAATATATATATATATATATATAACTTATAAATAAGGGCTAAAGAAAATTATTTCACTGCACTATGCTGATAACAGACTTTTAATCGTCAATTTTTCCACATTTATTACTCGCTACAGAAAAAAACACGAAGAACTGAAATCGGGGAAAGCCGGCCGATAGAATTTTAAAGTTTCGTTATTTCTATATTGAATCAATTCGGAATTAATCTCATAATAGATTTTTTCCTCTTCAGTAGAACATACAAAAGGATATAAATAAGATACATGCGCCCATGGAAAAAAGCCGAAGCAAAAAACCATGAGTACACATAAGTACCCCAGATATATCTAAAAATAATCCATGGGCGCATATAAGTATCTTATTTATATCCTTTCGTATGTTCTACTGAAGAGGAAAAAATCTATTATGAGATTAATTCTGAAATTGATTCAATATAGAAATAACGAACTTTTAAAAAATTCTATCGGCCGGCTTTCCCCGAATTCAGTTCTTCGTATTTTTTTCTGTAGCGAGTAAATAATATGTGGAAATTAACGATTTAAAAGTCTGTTATCAGCATATTGGCATTGAAATAATTTTCTTTAGCCCTTATTTATAAGTTGTTTATAATTTTAACCGTAAAGGTATTTTAATATTCTGCCACATTTTTTGATGGAATTTTTTCTGTAAAAAAACTTCATCCTATATTGTAGTAATATATATATATATATATATATATATATATACACTTGCGTCAGAAATTAATTAGCACTTCTCAAATTTCTACATTAATAGGTTAAATCAATTAACCTATGAGCTGTTCAAAACGTCTTACGCGATGAGAAAACTTAGTATGGTGTGATTTCGGTCCTTTCGAGCGGGCGCTACCTATATCTATTAAACAAAGGAAGATTTGTCTGCACCGCACTCCAAGTTGTTGTTGCAACTGCTATGTCAACATCATAAGGCTGTAGACTCTCAAACTGCTCTGCAAACAAAGTTACGTCATCGTTCTGCGCAACAGTGAACTCGCAACAAAGCAATAGTTCGAGATATGGCCACTAGGTGACAGCACATACCTTGAGTGAAGAGCAAATCAAGGGTGCTAATTAATTTCTGACGGTAGTGTATATATATATGCATGTGTGTGTATAAATATTCAAAAATATTTTTATAGATATTATTAGTATTATTAGTAGTAAATAAATAACAACAATAAGTGGCCAGCAAGCATTTAAGCCGATAAAGGGCAAATCCATAAATTTTATAATCAATTAAAATTATAATTGACGGTACACGGGGTACCAGCGTTGCAAAAAATAAGACTCAAAAAATCCTCTACTAAGCCACCATTTCACTGAAAACAACAAATCAGGCAATGAGCAAAGAAATTAACTTATCACCGCGGCTGTGAACTTCTGTCAGCTTTTTTGTCTGGCAAATTCGCCCACAAAGATGTTTGCAATAAGGTGTTACACAGTTGTATTGAACCTAAGGCCACACGACTGGGAAGAAAGCTTCTTACTAACACATCTGCGTTTTTACTCTTCTTCATTTCACAATGTCGATGAGCTGGCAAAATGTTTCCGTTGAGACCGACTTTAACATTCCTTCTTTCGCGGGCAAAAATAATAAACTACTAGTCATGTACTGGGGTCAATGTAATCAACTTGCTCCATTCCCTCAAAATTACTCAGCTTGTATGAACTAGGCGAGCTGGCAGAATAGTTAGCACGCCGGGCGAAATGCTTAGCGGTATTTCGTTTGCCGCTACGTTCTGAGTTCAAATTCCGCCGAGGTCGACTTTGCCTTTCATCCTTTCGGGGTCGATTAAATAAGTACCAGTTACGCACTGTGGTCGATATAATCGACTTAATCCGTTTGTCTGTCCTTGTTTGTCCTCTCTGTGTGTAGTGAAGAAATAGAAATAGGTATTACGTCTGCCGTTACGTTCTGAGTTCAGATTCTGCAGAGGTCGATTAAGTACCAGTTACGCATTGGGGTCGATGTAATCGACTTAATACCTATGTCTGTCCTTGTTTGTCCCCTCTATGTTTAGCCGCTTGTGGGTAATAAAGAAATATATAATATTTGAAAAGTTTACACTTCCGTTAGACTAGTTACACACAAACAAGACAAATTTTGTTCAATAGCATTCGTGTAATTCTGTTAAAATGGCGACTACACAAGGCTGTGAGAGAACTTATGCTTAGTGAGTCATTGAACTTGATCAGAGTAACAGCTATATCTCTATCAATAAGATTGTTGCCATCCTTAGAATTCGGAAATTCTAAATCTAGAAACAAACAGCGCGTCCAACAATAATGATGAAATTACAACAGCAGCTAGAACATCAATCGAAAAATTCTTTGAAAATCGGCTTCCGTAGAATTGATCCCAACTCAAGCGGAACAGTGTGAGACAATTAAATACAATCTCAAATAATACATAGTCTGTTTCTTTCTAATTTTGGTTCGTGTCCATGAATTTTGAGGGTGTTGGGGCGGATGGGCAGGTCGATTATATCAACACCACTACTTGACTGGTACATATTTTACTGAGTCCGAAATGATGAAAGGATGAGAGGCAAAGTTGATCTTGGCGTCATTTGAACTCAAAACATAAAGCTTGAAAGCAACACTCACACACACACACTATCTATCTATCTATCTATCTAATCTATCTCATCTATCTATCTATCTATCTATCTATCTATCTATCTATCTATCTATCTATCTCTCTCTCTCTCTCTCTATATATATATATATATATATATATTATATATATATATATATATATATATATATATATATATATATATATTATACACACACACATACACATACACCATTTTAACCAAGTTTAAGAAAATTAATGAAAAGTAAAAAATTCCCAAAAATCGATTTTTCTGATGCTCGGCGACGTTACAGAACCATAGTCAAGGTAAGTTTGCTTAACAAAACATGTTGACTCAAGTACGTTTAGTGCTTGACCAATACACACACACACACACACACACACACACACACACACACACACACACACACAACAGACTTCTTTCAGTTTCTGTCTACCAAACTCACTCACGAAGCCTTCATCTACCCGAAGATTTTGCAGAAGATACTTGCTCAAGATACCACGCAGAAAACTTGAACCTGGAGCCATCTAGTTGGGAAGCAACACCTACGCCTATCTTCTTCTTCTTCTTCTTCTTATTATTATTATGTTATTATTATATATTATTATATTATTATTATTATTATTATCATCATCATCATTATTATTATTATTATTATTATTATTATTATTATTATTATATTATTATTATATTATTATTATTATTATTAAGGCGCCAAGCTGGCAGAATCGTTAGCACACCGGGCGAAAAGCTTGGTATTTCGTCTGCTACAACGTTCTGAGATCGAATTCTGCCGAGATTGACTTTTCCCTTCATCCTTTTGGGGTCAATGAATTAAGTATCAGTTGAGTACTGGGGTCAATGTAGTCGACTAACCCTTTCTCCCCAAATATCAGGCCTTGTGCTTATAGTACAAGGGATTATTATTATTAAGGCGGCGAGTTGGAAGAATCGCTAGCACGCCAGGCAAAATGCTTAGCGGCATTTCATCTATCTTCACATTGTGAGTTCAACTTCCATCGAGGTCGACTTTGCTTTTCATCTTTTTAGAGTCGGTAAATTAAGTACCAGTGAAACACTGGAATCGATGTAATAGACTAGTCCCCTCTCCCAAAATTTCAGGCCTTGTGCCTTTAATTATTATTATTATTATTATTGTTATTAAGGCGGCGAGCTGGCAGAAACGTTAGCACGCCGGGCGAAATGCGTAGCCGTATTTCGTCTGCCGCTACGTTCTGAGTTCAAATTCCGCCGAGGTCGACTTTGCCTTTCATCCTTTCGGGGTCGATAAATTAAGTACCAGTTACGCACTGGGATCGATATAATCGACTTAATCCGTCTGTCTGTCCTTGTTTGTCTTCTCTGTGTTTAGCCCCTTGTGGGTAGTAAAGAAATAGGTATTCCATCTGTCGCTACGTTCTGAGTTCAAATTCCGCCGAAGTCGACTTTGCCTTTCATCCTTTCGCGGTCGATAAATTAAGTACTAGTTGCGTACTGGGGGTCGATCAAATCGACTGACCCTCTCCCACAAAATTTCGGGCCTTGTGCCTAAAGTAGAAAAGATTATTGTTGTTGTTGTTGAAGTGTAGGAAAGTTATTTGATGTATTCATGGGTAATGTTGTCATGGCTGTTATTATAGTCGTTGAGTATATAATGTTTTACTTCTGGTTTTGTGATTTATATTTGAAAGAAATGTTTGCCAATTTTCCGTTTGTCTGTACTTCCCCATTTAGTTTCTTGTTACTTAGTTTTATTTCCGTTGTATGAGTGGTTTTCTTATATCTCTATATTAGTTTGCAAGATGTTTTGTTTTTGGATACGTTGTTGGAGGTGAGTGGCCTAGTGGTTGAGGTGCTGCGCACACGATTGTAAGATCGTAGTTCCGATTCTCAGACTGGGCGGTGCGTTGCATTGTTGTTCTTTTGTTTATTTGTTTGTTTTTTCATTTCACTTTGCTCAAGTCCACTCAGCCGTAAATGAATTCTAGCTATAGTTGGGAATTTAACCCTGTGAAGGATCAGCGTCCTGTTCGGGGGATAGTCTTGTAATCGCAGTCATTTACGCGTCTGGAAACCTGGTTAATCTCCGGCCTCCATAGGGCTCACGACAGACTTTAATCTTGGATGCATTCGTCATTACTCAGTTCACTGCATTTCACTGCATTTCACTTGCCCAAGATGCCACGCAGTGGGACTGAACCCGGAACCATGTGGTTGGTAAGCAAGCTACTTCTCAAGAAGAGATCAGAGTAGTGATTATACTAACAAGTAAAGTTAATCGCCAGCATCGGTTGTCAAGCAATGTTTATATTGATGAGATGTGGTCGTGTTGAATTACCTGAACCCTAATTATGTCTCATGATGGAAAAGGTTCCAGCGATCATATTTGATGTTCGTAAAATTGTTTTTCCTTTGTATATTGATGTATAAATGCGTTGTTATAATGGGGAAATTATTTGCCAGAGGATCGTAGTACCTGAATGCATGGACCAGAAAGTGATGTATGGAGGAGGAGTAAAGGATAGCTTGGTGAAATACGTAAGTTTGGTGGTAGAGGTTGTTTATAAAGGAAATTTTTGTACTATTGATAAAACTGGAACGTCATTTTCTAATGTAGCAACCATATCAGCATGAATGTCCTTTGGGACTAAACCCTTTTCTGTAGGTACTTAATTTGATAACAGCATGATGCCAAATTTCTTCTATTTTAAAGAGAAGTCGCTACCAATTACTTTTGAAGTCTTCTTTGAAGAGTCAGTCGTCAACAATGCAGTTATTAATAAGAAGGATTGAAATTAATGCATGCAAGATTTTCCAACTTTACTCTCACTCCTCCAGAGTCAGTCTATGAACTTTTCAGCCCAGCCTCGCATAGGCGTGAGAATTTCCTCTAATAAGTATTCAGAAGTGAAGGAGGGTGTTGTAAACAGATATGTAACACGATGCCTCGCCTGGTGAGGTGGTTGTTGCTGGTGGTATGAGTATATATTTCTTAGATTTAATTGGTTTTAATTTGAACGCCCACACTTCTAATTGAGTGGTCATATCATATCAATGTTCGACTGTTGTTTGTAATACAGATGTACTCATCGTAAGATTTTGATTTATTCTTTTTTGGGCCGTGGTGTTGTTGATGTTGTTTTTGGTTATTTTCCATTTTTTCATTCTCTCTCTGTTTATTTTCTTTTATCCTTTTCTGTTGAAGAGCGTAGGCTCGAAATGCAAAATACTTTTTTCCTTTTTCCTGAGCGTCAAACTAATATACTTGTTTGTTGTTCATACACTTAACTTCGTCATTTGTTTTTCTATAAATTTCAAGTATATACATACATACATATATACATTTCAGTCATATGACTGCGGCCATGCTGGAGCACCGCCTTTAGTCGAGCAAATCAACCCCGGGATTTATCTTTGTAAGCCTAGTACTTATTCTACCGGTCTCTTTTGCCGAACCGCTAAGTGACGGGGACGTAAACACACCAGCATCAGTTGTCAAGCAATGCTAGAGGGACAAATACACACACACACACACACATATACACATATATATATATATATATATATATATATATACATATATACGACAAGCTTCTTTCAGTTTCCGTCTACCAAATCCACTCACAAGGTATTGGTCGGCCCGAGGCTATAGCAGAAGACACTTGCCCAAGATGCCACGCAGTGGGACTGAACCCGGAACCATGTGGTTGGTAAGCAAGCTACTTGTCAAGAAGAGATCAGAGTAGTGATTATACTAACAAGTAAATTTAATCCCCACATCAAAGTGGCTGTTCCAGGTTACTACTAGTTTAACCACGGGCAGATCTTCTGCTAGCTGGTTATCGGTGCGGTGCTGCACCCTGTATATACAATATATATTGTTAGCTGGGCAAGCGAACAACTGCCATCCTCTTGCAGACAACAAGATCACAAGACTAGCTCATTTTCGAGCTGGTTGGCTCATCTTCAGTTGCGACAGCCAGGATGCGCTCAAGCTAGCAATATACCGTAAACAAAGCGAACATCGGCCACTGATTTGCAACAAGCAAAATAGCTAGTTGTAAAATCTCATGAAGAGATCAGAGTAGTAACTATACTAGCAAGTAAAGTTAATCGCTCTGGTGACCAGGTTCTCGCGACTGAAGATGAGCCAACCGGCTCGAAACCGAGTCAATTTCGTGACTCTGCTGCAGAATAGTAGGAGTTCGCTCCTCCTGCTAGCAATATATATTGTATAAACAGGCGCTGCACTCTGTATATACAATATATATTGCTAGCAAGAAGAGCGAACCCCTACCACCCCGAGCAGACAACAGGATACATACATATATGTTAAGGAGGAATGGTCAAGTTGTTAAAAATAACCAGTCATTGGCTTTTAGCCATGGTCAAGTCAGCTGGGGTCCAAAATGTCACTTTATCGTCGTCTTGTGAGAGAGTGTATGTGTGCGTATGTGCGCACAAGAAAACCTAAGACCTGAAAATGGAATTTGGAGACGCAGCAACACAACCCCTTTTTTTAAGGAAAGGATACTTCAACCATACTCCAGACCCAATACACCAAAAATTCCGAATGAACACACAAGGCACATAGACCCCAAAATAATAAACCTATCTAAAAGAGAACTTACGAAAATGAAATGAACCTACTACTAAAAGGCCTCAAATTTACACCCACACCCACTCCAAATCTCATAGAACTAAAAACTGATATAGACAACTTCAGCCGCCACCTCCGCCTTATGGAATTCTTTGAAAATAAAGAAACAGAAGATAACTCAATCATAAGGAAAAAATCCCATTTCGCCCCTTACAAGGGAAGTGACAAACACCTAGACGCATACATAGAGACAATCTCCATTTAGGGTGTCCAGTATTACGTGTTGGTGGTTGTTCATATTCTGTTTGTTCTCTCCAAGTGTTATAGGTTGTTGGTTGTATGTATCGTGCTCGTCTTGCTGCCTATGTGTTTGTCTTTGTGGGGTTTGGGGTTGATGGTCGTCTTTCATATTTTGTGTGTCTGTTTATTGGGGGAGGGGGTTCAGCAGTGTAAGGAGCGGGTTTTTGGTTTGTGTTTGGTAGGGCTTATTTGGATGCCTGGGAGTCCAAAAGTTATAAGTTATAAGAATTGTAATTTTGCAATCGATATATATGTATATATAGACACGTACACACATTCTCAGTTTTATATATATAGATATATATCTTTTATCGTTTATCTTTTACTTGTATAGTGTGAGATTGGTTGATCCGCATGCGATCGAAAATGAAAATGAAATCAACCACCATAATTGTTTCAGTCATTCGACATCGGCTATGCTGGGACACTGCCACGAAAAGTTTAAGTCGAACGAATCGACACTAGTTCTTATTTTCAAGCCTGTTACTTCTTCTCTCGGTCTTTGTTGTCGAACTGCTATTTTTACAGGGACGTAAATGAGCCAACGCTTCTTACCAAGCGGCGTTAGGAGAAAAGCACAAACACCAAGAGACAATACATACATATATAAGTACCAAAGTAAGTAAAAAAATAAGCACCAGATACGGTATTAAAAGCTGTTAACGAAATTGGTGAGGAATATTTACTGCAGTGTAATGAACCTTCATTCTGGCAGATTAACGCTTGTCTATATGCCTTGTCTACTACTGCGAAGCAGTACATGAACGACATTCAAAAAGTAAACAAAACCGAAACAAGAAAGAAAGTACCATCATGGGTTTTGAAGACAGAGAAAAACATAGCTGATTTATGGGAGGCCATCAGCCATGTGATGATGCTTATTGCATGCAAACAAGCAAATCACTATACGTCTGACCAACAAAAAAAAAAAAAAATGAAGGAGATACAAGTGATTTTGGAGATAGCAAAAAGAAAACACTCACTTGCAAACTGATCACTTTCAGGTAGGAGCTAAAAGCTGTCAGTGAGAGATTCCGATATCAGAAGAGAATAGCCAAGAGAAAAACAATAAACAAAAAATTGAATTGGAACCAGGCAGCAGTATACAGAGACATGAGAGGAGAAGCAGTGAACATCACAAAAAAAAACTTCTACACGAGAAGATATAGTTTCCTTCTGAAGGAAAATCTGGAGTGAAGAGGAATTTAAAGTAGGTGCTCTGTGGCTGGGAGAAATTCGAAGAAAATATTGTGCCTGCATTACACCCAAGACATACAGCATTGATGGTGATACCATTGTAACTGTGATCCAGAAACTTCAGGATGGAAAAACACCTGGGAAGGGATTTGATTGTTGTATATTGTTACAAGAAGCTAACCTTCTACCGACTATATCTTATCAACCTATACCAGCAAGCTCTCATTGGGAGCAGTAGCATACCACATTGGTTAGCTCTGGCAGAGACATGACTGATCCCCAAATGCAAGACTACCCACATGGCAAAAAAAAAAAAAAACTACCGGCCAACTGTATGCCAGAAATTAATGTATAAATTATATACAACATGTTTAAACCTCTTCCTCCAGGACCACTGTGAAAGCAATAACATCATCACAGCAGAACAAGCAGCTGGGAAGAAGGGAGTCTGAGGATGTGCCGTGAAATCTTTATATATACAAGTAAGGTTGTGTGCTGTCTGTCTCCTACGATTTAGATTCCTAACTACTCCCACATTTTGCGGTGCAGTTTAACCAAAACCGGGTATCTGAGATTTAATAATAAACTTTTAGAGAGTTACTTCCCTTATATATGCCAAAAATGCATTAAAAATGGGTAAAATTGATGGTAAATTCTTTTTAAAGTCGTAGACTCATCGTAGACGCGCGCCAATACCCAGAATGAATCACGACTATAAGATACCCGGTTTTGGTTAAACTGCACCGCAAAATGTGGGAGTAGTTAGGAATCTAAATCGTAGGAGACAGACAGCACACAACCTTACTTGTATATATAAAGATTTCACGGCACATCCTCAGACTCCCTTCTTCCCAGCTGCTTGTTCTGCTGTGATGATGTTATTGCTTTCACAGTGGTCCTGGAGGAAGAGGTTTAAACATGTTGTATATAATTTATACATTAATTTCTGGCATACAGAAAACACCTGGGAAGGGATTTGATTGTTGTATATTGTTACAAGAAGCTAACCTTCTACCGACTATATCTTATCAACCTATACCAGCAAGCTCTCATTGGGAGCAGTAGCATACCACATTGGTTAGCTCTGGCAGAGACATGACTGATCCCCAAATGCAAGACTACCCACATGGCAAAAAAAAAAAAAAAACTACCGGCCAACTGTATGCCAGAAATTAATGTATAAATTATATACAACATGTTTAAACCTCTTCCTCCAGGACCACTGTGAAAGCAATAACATCATCACAGCAGAACAAGCAGCTGGGAAGAAGGGAGTCTGAGGATGTGCCGTGAAATCTTTATATATACAAGTAAGGTTGTGTGCTGTCTGTCTCCTACGATTTAGATTCCTAACTACTCCCACATTTTGCGGTGCAGTTTAACCAAAACCGGGTATCTTATAGTCGTGATTCATTCTGGGTATTGGCGCGCGTCTACGATGAGTCTACGACTTTAAAAAGAATTTACCATCAATTTTACCCATTTTTAATGCATTTTTGGCATATATAAGGGAAGTAACTCTCTAAAAGTTTATTATTAAATCTCAGAACGTAAAAAGCTACAGTAACCCCCCCCTTTGTGGTTAGCCATATTGAGATGACTATTATACTTTACATCTCTAAAAATGCTTATATAGTTATTTCCCTTACAAACCTGAGCAACGCCGGGCGATATTGCTAGTTGTTAATAAACAAAACTGTAATGTTAGAGGTGAGGGAGCATATAAAGAACTTAGTTTCAATGTGGCTAGACTACAAGAAAGCCTTTGATTCTGTTCCCCACTCATGGATGCTAGAAGCCCTTCAACTTGCTAAAGTTTCAGTGAATTTTGTCAAAGCCATAGCTGACCTGACTTCATCGTGGATCACCATCTTGAAATTAAACACAAGAAGTAATTGTATTATCACTGATAGAATACTGTATCGCAGAGGCATATTCCCAGGGGACAGCCTCTTTGTGATATTGTTTATACTTTCTGTAAACCCCTTATCATTCATGTTAAGGAAGTCTGAAGGATATGTCAATGGTTCACAAAGAAACAGAAATAATAAAATTACACACTGTTTCTTTGTGGATGACTTGAAACTGTATGCAAAAGATATGCATCAGATGAAAAAGATCCTTGACTTAGTTACAACATTCCCAAAGAATAAGGGGCTAGAATTTGGTCAGGGGAAATGTTGCTATATGGCTATTAAAAGAAGGAAAACTGTAAACCAAACTAGCAACATCTCCATCAATGATTTAACAGCTTCCCCTATATCTAACAAGAAATGTTATCGATATCTTACAATAGCACCTGTAACAAAACATGAGTCACTAAAGAATATCACAACCAAATAAAGAAAATCTGGACATCGGGATACTCTCTGCATTCAATAATACAGTTATGTGAAAAACTTTGATGTGAAAACCCAGAAGATACTAACCAGTAAAGATAATTTCCACAAAAACAGAGACGTAGACCGCTTCTACCTAAAATGAAAGCATAGTGGCAGAGGCTTAACATCGATCCAAAATGCCTTTGAATATCGTATCCCTTCGGCAACATCTTTTAACTACCAAATGTCGAAGTGGGTCTCTTGACCAAGTTTGCATTACATGAGGCTGATAACATCATAAGAGTTGGAAGGCAACTCTTTGAACAACATTCTTTGTCTGATAACCTAGAATACATGTCCAAAGAAGTCACATGACTCTACTGCAATGTATCATCAGATGAAAGGATGAGTGTATATGATTACAAGTTCAGGTTTATGCCTGTAATTATTGGGGCACTGGAATATGTAACACACTGCCTAAATACCAATCTTGAGAAATTAGGCTTCTCAAACCAGAAAGGAGAAAGCTGATTCGAATACTACAAATCCGAGCCATCACTGGAACTGTAAAAATCTGTAAAACTTTCTAGAAGTTAATCCTTTAAGTATATATGAGCATGTTTAGATGTGCAAGTATATGCATGTGAAGACATACATAAAATAAAACAAACAAATCTGCACGTTTACATACATACATAGTGAGAATTTACGAAAAAACAAAAAACAAAAGACGAAGACGGGTGTGTAAACAACAAACAGATGTATTAGTTTAACGCTCAGGAAGTGTGAAAGTCTTTTACGTTTCGAACCTACGCTCTTCGACAGAAAGGAACACAGAAATAAACAGGGAGAGAAAATAAAAAGGTTTAGTGGCTAGCAACCTATCATGGCGATGTACATACATACATACATACATACATACATACATACATACATACAACATACATACGTACGTACGTACACAAATACCCTGTTGATATTGAAATTTCAATGAAGGGGTATTGGATCTAGGTTAGAAACCGGCTCTTTCTCTATTGATAAGAAATCTTGAAATAAGACTGAATAATGACATACACACATACATGCATGCATACATAAATATATGCACACTGCCACCACAAAGACACAGACACACACGCACAAAGATACACACTCTCTCTCACATACACATACACAAATACACACACACTTTCTCTTTCTCTCTCTCTCTCTCTCACACACATACACACACACACGTATATTACAGACTTTCAGTTCCCATCAACCAAATTCACTTACAGGGCTTTGGTCGACCCGTGACCTATATTACAAGACACTTGCCTAAGTTTAGCCCCAGGTGAATCCTGCTCCAGTAAACATGGCCAAAAATAGTCCAATTTTGGCCACCTATTGTTTCTATTGTTTCTATTGTTCTAGGATCATATTATCTAAAGTATTCTTTCTTTTTCAAGACACTAATATGTTTTTTTTTATTTTCAAGGAAATTTGGCTGTTATTTTTGAGTTAGTGTAGACAATTTTGTTTGGATTCAGGTTGGGTCTGATCGAGTAAATATATGACCAAAGGCGGTCTAGTCACGACTATCTCCTCTCATGTTCGGATGTTTTGGTGCTAGTGATGGTTAGGACAAAAGGAAAAGCGGATTCAGAGAGAAACTGAGATATTTATGTCATCATTCAGTTTCATTTCAAGATTTCTTACCAATAGAGAAAGAACCGGTTTCTAACCTTCATTTTAGCCTCCTTCGTTGGAATTTCAACAATATCAACTATATATGTACGTATATATATGCGCAGATTTGCATGTTCTGTTTTATGTATGTATTCCCATGCATATACTTGTATATCTAGACATGCTCATATATATTTAAGTGATAAACTTGTGGAAAATTTTTACAGACTTTTACAGTTCCAGTGATGACTTGGATCTGTAGTCTCCTGTCTATTTTTGAGAAGCCCAATTTATCAAGATTGGAATTTAGGTAGCGTGTTACATATCCTACTATGTATGTATGTATGTATGTGTGTATGTATGTATGTATGTATGTATGTATGTATGTATGTATGTATGTATGTATGTATGTATGTATGTATGTGTATATGTTTGTATGTATATATATATAATGTATATGTGTAGCACGGCATCTTATATATATATATAATATATATATATATATATATATATATATATATATATATATATATTTACCAAAATTACATTAAAATATCTTGAAATAAGTAAATTTATTCAACCACGGCCTCCAGTCGACTTCGGAATCTACTGCAACTCTTCTGGTCGGCCTCTTTTGTTTAAGTCGGTGAATGCTACCATAATCCTTGCGTTCAGTTCATCTTTGGTATGACAAGGAGTTTTCTTGGTTTCTCACTAAACTGCGCCCCACACATAATAATCTAGGTGGTTGCAGTCTGGGGAGTTAGGTGGCCAGATGTTAGGGGTGATGCGGTCGCAGAAATCGTCTGATAGCCATGACTGGGTTCCTCTGCTTGTGTGACATGGTGCAGAGTCCCGTTGTTAGATATAGGGTCTTGATCCACAGCAGCACTACTTCCTCCAGGCACTTGATGTAGGCTTTCGTGTTGGGTCTGAGGCCGTGTGGGAAGATGAATGGAGACATAACGTTGCCATCACTAGTTAACACTCCAAAGATCATGATGTTGACTGGTTGGTAATTTTTATCACTCTCGGTACATATTTTGGGGGCACGGCATGCTAACGTTCTTCTGTGTGTTCATCATCTGATCCTGGCAGAAATTTTCCTCGTCTGAGAAAAACCAAAGCATGTTCGTTTGGAGGGGATGCTTGAGTTTGTTCAAAAGCGTCGTAGCTCGGTCTTTCCTCTTATCCTTGATGACGTGGAATTAAAACTGGCTCTTTCTCATCTTGTATGTGAAATGCCGTACCTTCGCAATCATCATTAGACTTATCCATCTCTTTCCGAATCCTCTGCACTGTCCTCAGATTGATAACCAAACACTCTGAAATGTTCGTATTGGAGCTTCAGGCGCGAATGCCAAGTAGTACAGCATGACGTTTCCCAATTTATGGCAGAGTGAATTGCGTCATGGTGCTGTTTCTCTCACAGACGGTGCCCAACTGATCCTACATACTATGTAGTCGACAAAATGAAAAACAAACAATGGCGAAAATTTACCTATCGCACTATGTGTATATATATATATATATATATATATATATATATATATATAGAGAGAGAGAGAGAGAGAGAGAGAGAGAGATGCAGGAAGTAAATAGACACCTTTAATATTCAAACTCTTTTAATTAATATTAACTGGTTGAAGGAAAGGTTTTCTTCTAGTTCTCGTCCATAATAACCAAGCTTATGTAGATATGTAACACACGTTCTTGGACTAACTCCTAGCTGTTTTGCAATGTCAGAAACCTTCGAACAGGGTTCGTTTTCCACAATTCTCTTCGAACAGCGAAGCTTCCTTTCCGAGGGCCCAGGTCGGCCGGGATAAGAATCTGTTGATTTAAAAATTGCACTATAATTCTATTAACAGTAGCAAGAGGAATTTGAAGATTTTCGGCAATTTTTTGCTGGCTAAGACCAGCCTCAGATTGCCCAACAATAAGACCTCTTTGAAAATCTGACAGTTCTGCTGATTTTTTTTGGTGCGTGGCATGGTTACTCTTCGCAAATGTTTAATATAATGGCACCTGGAATGAAAAAGAATAATTACATTTTAAATTCTACACCGCTGAAAACATATTAAGATGCTTAGATCAGAAATTTTGAATATTGAAGGTGTCTAGTTACTTCTTGAATGTCTGTATATATATATATATTGTCACGATGAGGATATTCAAACCTCTTATAGGGATATTTTATCCACGATACACTGGTTTGATATATTAGAGATATTTCTTCAATGAATATTAATATAGAAAAAAAAGAGGGATTTATTGGATACAAATTAATTATTAATTAACATATTCACCTACTATTGTTTCATTTCCCAAATAAAATTAAAATTACAAAACATATATAAATATATAATTTTGCATTTTGAATATCTTGTATGGAAAAATCATCAGGGTGTAGAAAGGACAATATACAGATTACATTAAGATACGTTTAGGATACTCAGAATATGTATAATTATATATTTATGATTTGTAATTTTAATTTTGTTTGTGAAATGAAACAATTGTAGGTGAATACGTTAATTAATTAATAAATAAATTTCTATCCATTAGATCATTCTTTCTGTTTTCTAACTCGATAATGTAAATATACATACATATATATATATATATATATATATATATATATATATAATAAATAAAATATATGCATACATACATACATATATGTACGTACCTACATCTACATGTATATATATATATATGCATATATAAATATATATACGTGAGTACAGGACACCACAAATAGACGTAGAACTCAACGAGAGACGAAAACGTAAAAACAAACATGGAAACGGACCTTTTTTAACAATGAAAAAACAGAGTACAAGATAAACAACACAAGGAAAATTCCCCTTCATCAGCTGTCCCTAGTTCGACTCCATGCGTATTTCGAAGGTAAGGACAGAACACGACTCGTCGAACTAGCCCTTCCTGCGAAAGAATCGTTTCCTTTCTGTTCTCCAAGTAAGTTATATATATTAAGGTATGTAGAAAAATACAACATGGACAAGAACGTATAACTCTTAGAAGACGATACAATAAACATGGACAGGACATTCGAACCCCTCAGTCTTCAGTCAAGAACCGGATCATCGTAGTAATTTCGGCTGATTAATCTTGATATATGTATATATAGGGGGAGAATTCACGAAAAAAACAAAAGACGAAGACATGTGTTATAGAAAACAAATATGTATTAGTATAACGCTCGGGAATTGAAAAAGTCTTTACCGTTTCGAGCCTACGCTGTTCCACAGAAAGGAATACAAAAAGAAACAAGGAAAGAAATATACACTACTGCAGGAGTGGCTGTGTGGTAAGTAGCTTGCTTACCAAGCACATGGTTCTAGGTTCATCTTGGGCAAGTGTCTTCTACTATAGCCTCGGGCCGACCAAAGCTTTGTGAGTGAATTTGGTAGACGGAAACTGAAAGAAGCTCATCGTATATATATATAGGCGCAAGAGTGGCTGTGTGGTAAGTAACTTGCTTACCAACCACATGGTTCCGGGTTCAGTCCCACTGCGTAGCACCTTGGGCAAGTGTCTTCTACTATAGCCTCGGGCCGACCATAGCCTTGTGAGAGGATTTGGTAGACGGAAACTGAAAGAAGCCCGTCGTATATATGTATATGTATATATATATGTGTGTGTGTTTGTGTGTCTGTGTTTGTCTCCCTCCAACATCGCTTGACAACCGATGCTGGTGTGTTTGCGTCCCCGTAACTTAGCGGTTCGGCAAAAGAGACCGATAGAATAAGTACTAGGCTTACAAAGAATAAGTCCTGGGGGGATCGATTTGCTCGACTAAAGGCAGTGCTCCAGCATGGCCGTAGTGAAAATGACTGAAACAAGTAAAGGAGATATGTGTGTGTGTGTGTGTGTGTGTGTGTGTGTGTGTATGTGTGTCTATGTTTGTCCCCCAGTATCGTTTGACAAACAATGGTGGCGTGTCTACGTCCCCGTAACTTAGCGGTTCTGCAAAGAATAAATCCTGGGGTCGATTTGTTCAACTGAAGCCGGTTCTCCAGCATGGCCGTAGTCAAATGACTGAAATAAATAAAAGAATATGTATGTGTTGGTGTGTTTACGTCCGTAACTTAGCGGTTCAGCAAAAGTGTACTGGGCTTTAAGAAAAAGAAAAAAAAGTAAGTACCGGGGTCGATTCATTCGATTAAAGCAGAAGTTTCTCCATGGCGGTGCCCCAGCATGGCCGCAGTCTAATGACTGAAACAAGTAAAAGATGTATACACATACGAGTATCTATATCTTTCTGTGTCTCGTATATATTATATATATATATATAATATATATATATATATATATATATATATATATATGTGTGTGTGTGTGTGTGTGTTTGTGTGTCTATGTTTGTCCCTCTAGCATTGCTTGACAACCGATGCTGCTGTGTTTACGTCCCCGTCACTAAGCGGTTCGGCAAAAGTTACCGATAGAATAAGTACTAGGCTTACAAAGAATAAGTCCTGGGGGGATCGATTTGCTCGACTAAAGGCGGTGCTCCAGCATGGCCGCAGTCAAATGACTGAAACAAGTAAAAGAGAAAAGAGTAAAGAGAATATACATTCGTGTGTACACAACATCTTACACAAGCGCATCATACATAAACATACACACAGATAAAAGATGGGGATGTAAGAGAAAGTGAAAGAAAGGAAGAGATACAGATGTAGGAGAGATAGATCTTCTACAGAAAGGAAGAGGGAGAAAGATGTGAAATAAAAGGCGAGTGAGAGACAGAGGGAGAGAGAGAGAGAGAGAATGGGCGAGGGAAAGAAATTGCGGAGCTAAAGTTGGTTTGAAGCAGAGTAAAGGCGATACGCACACACATTAAACCAAAAACATACATGCAGCAAACATACTCACTCGCTGTAACACACTGACACACACACACACACATGAAATGGAAAGGGAGAGAGAGAGAAAGGAGAGGTAAGGAACAATAGATCGAAAGACAAAAGACTGCGGTGAGCTGTGAATATGGAGGTGAAGGGAGAAATAAATAGTGTACTGGAGGAAGTGGGAGGAAGAGAAAAGAGCAGTGGGAGTGAAAGTAACACATTTATGTATATATTTGTGTGCTTGCGTGTACGCTTGTGTGTGTGTGTGTGTGTGCTGTGCTGTGTGTGTGTAAATCGAGAAAAAAGTGGGGAAGAGAGTAGTGAAGGTGAGAGAGCAAGAAGGTGACAGAGAGAAGAGGAGGGAGAGAGAGGGTGGGAGAATGGAAGAGGGTGGGAGAATGGAAGAGGGAGAGGGAAGATATTGTTGGTGGTGGTGGTGGTGGTGGGGGGTTGAGAAACGTGGCGTGTTTTTTGCTTGTTTAAATTTAGGTAAACTGACAAAGCAGTCGGGTTGGATGTGAGGCGGGTTACCTCTTGAAGCTCTACCGCTTACCATACGGTTTTGCCTCTAAACACGGGTAATGTGTGATGGCCATAAATAAATGTAGCGGTGAAAAGAGGGATAATAAAAACTATGTGTGATAATAATCCTTTCTATTCTAGCCTGAACTTTTGGGCGTGATGGTGGGGTATGTAGGCGAATACCTCGATCTCAGTACTCGACTGTTAGTTATTTGAATCGACTTCAGAACGGATGAACGACAAAGTCAACCACGGCGGAATTTGAACTCAGAACACGAAGACGGATGGAATGCTGCTACGCATTTTTTCCGGCGTGCTAACGGTTCTACCAGTTGGCCGCCTTAACCATAATTAAAAGGTTTAAGATTTAGGCACGAGTCCACCAGTTTTAGGGGACGTGTCTAGTGGACTACAATGACCCCAGTGCTCTAACTCGTACTTATTTTTGTTAACCCTGAAAGGATAAAAGACGAAGTCGACCTCGGCAGCCTTGCCTTCCAGCCTTTCGGGCTCTGTGCCTATAGTAAAAAGGATTGCAACGCCAGCATGTTTCAGGGGAGTGGGGATAAGTCGATTTCATTGCCTTAACAACAACAATAATAATCCTTTCTACTATAGGCACAAGGCCTGAAATTTTTGGGGAGGCATAAATCGATTACATTGACCCCAGAGTTTCAATGGTACTTAATTTATCGAGAAAGGATGAAAGGCAAAGATGACCTCGGCGGAATTTGAACTCAGAACACAGTGGCGGGCGAAATACCTATTTCTTTACTACCCACAAGGGGCTAAACACAGAGAGGACAAACAAAGACAGACAAACGGATTATGTCGATTATATCGACCCCAGTGCGTAACTGGTACTTATTTAATCGACCACGAAAGGATGAAAGGCAAAGTCGACCTCGGCGGAATTTGAACTCAGAACGTAGCGGCAGACGAAATACCGCTAAGCACTTCGCCCGGTGTGCTAACGATTCTGCCAGCTCGTCGTATTACAACAATAATAAGGGTTTCTAATTTTGGTACAAGGTTAGTAATTTTGGTGGTAGTTGTGGTGGGGTAAGTCGATTACTTCGACCCCAGTATTTGAGTGATACTTTATCGAGTCCGAAAGGATGAAAGACAAATTTAACCTCAGAGGGATATGAACGCAGAGTGCAAAGAGCCGGAAGAAATGCCAGTATTTTGTCTAACACTCCAACGATTCTGCTATTTTGCTGCTGTAGTCACAACAATAGCGATAATAAGTAAATGGATCTCCGGCGGTCTCAACGATAATCTTTCCTTCTCATTGAATATTCCACAGATACGTGTAGCCTTAACTTAATTCTGAAGTAGAATCAGTGGGACAAGGTGTGTAACATAAACAGGCATTTATATTACTTATAGTACAGTATACCCGACGGACTTCCGCTCATGTGCAAACTATCCAGTGTTACTCACAAGGCATTTGGGGCAGTGGATTAGCAGGTTTCTTGAAGCGTCGCAAAAAATAGATTTGTGGCAAATATTTAGTTGCGGTCTTGTATGTTTTGTGTTGAAATCGTGCCGAGGACAGCTTTGCCTTTTATCCTGCAAAAGTTGGCAAACTAAAGCAATAGGTGAGTAATAATGCCATAGAACAAGTTCGTGTGAGAATCGGCGACAACGAGGTGGACGACGTCGAAGTATTTGTTTTCCTCGGGGTGACAGTCTAGAAAGATGGTGGGAGAACAGAGGATATAAAGAACAAGATATTCAAAGCCCGGAGAGCATTCTACAGTCTAACAACAGTATGGAGAAACAAAGGTGTTGTTTGCAAAATGAGGCGGAAACTGTTTGAGACA
>NW_021829941.1:0-10000 GCF_006345805.1 Octopus sinensis | reverse complement strand
TGATCCAGCCTCTGAAAACGGGACCGAAACGAGCCGCCTTCAGGACAGCCGCCAAGTATTGACGGTCGACCCTATCGAACGCTTTGGATTGATCCAAATTGATCAGGGTCCCACCCATGCCACGTTTTTTTACTTATCCTCTCTATGATATATCGCGTGAGGTGGAGGTTGTCATGGATAGATCTGTTTGGGATAGCGCATGTTTGCACATCACCGACCAATCTGGCAACGACTAGCGCCAACCTCTTCGCTAACACCTTGGTCAAAATCTTGTAATCTATGTTTATCAGAGTTACAGGCTTAAAGTTATCGATTGCGTCCCCCTTGTCCGAGTCATTTCTCAACAGTATCATCACACCTCCGCTCACCGAACTGGGAATTCTCCTGTTCTGTTGCCAATTACAGTAGACGGCTACCAAGAGCTCACCGAACAAGTCTGGCATATGAGTATAAAACATGAAGTGCAGACCATCCAAACCCGGAGACCTGTTCCTTGTGCAGCTAGATATCGCTTCAAGAATATCTGCGGCTGTAATCGGCATTTCGCAGAACTCAGCATCCCTGGCCGAGAGCCGCGACAAGCCGTTGAGGTAGGAAGTGAAATCCAACTCCGTCTCCGTGCCGCCATGAGCCCCGTACAGTTCAGCGAAGTGGTACTGAAAATTCCGCACACATCTGCTTGGACTCGTCTGTCATGCGCGCATTCCGCAACGTCAAAGACTGGATTGTGGTTTTGTTTCCTCATTGTGCCTCAGCCATCCGGGCCTATCGAACGGCTTTTGTTACCTCATATTTTTGAGTACGTGCCTTAGCTCTGACAACACAACCTTCATGCTTGGCGTTGAAGAATTAGTCAAGTGCCAATCTGACCGCCAGCACGTCAGTCGCTATGCCTTTACTAAGCGCCTCTTCTAGTTTCCTAACTAGGTATCCCCCTACTCTAGACTTCTCTATCACTATTTCCTTACTAAACCCTAACACCTCAACTTTAATCACTCTTTTCAGAGCTACCCACCATCGGTTGTTGAAGACAGCGAGACCTGAAATTTGGAAGGAGGGGACTAATCGACTACATTGACCTCAGTGTTTCACTGGTACGTAATTTATCGACCTCCAAAGGATGAAAGGTAAAGTCGAATCGGCGGAATTTGAATTTAGAACGTAGCAACGGGCGAAATACTGCTAAGCATTTTGTCCAGCGTGCTAGCGATTCTGCCAGCTCGCCGCCCTATATCTTACTATTACGGGCGTTATCTCCGTCTGTCTGTTTCCTGTCTGTCTGTCTGTTTATTCCTTCTTCACGGTCAGACAGCTGGAGCAATGGTCGCGATGTTTTTCGGGATTACGAAGGAGTTAATCAGGAAGGTTTTTAACAAAAAAATGTGAAAAAGTATGATTATTTAGTGGATATTTATACTAAGTCTGAATCTGTTTTTTTTTGAACCCCCAAAGGTTCAACTCGCGCATTCACAGCAAACAAGGCACAGGGCCAAACTTTAGATCGTGTAGGTATATTTTTACCCACTGCGATGTTTACACACGGCTCGTTATAACGTCACTTTGAGTAGAGCAACGAACTCCAGGAATTTAAAAATTAGTGTCAACCAAACAGAAAATTTCGTCTTCAAAGAAGTTTTATAATCATATCGATATTATCGAAAGGAATATGATTCATAATTTAAGTAAGGAAATTTGTGAACTTTGAATGTATAAGAGTATAAACATGCGTAAAATAGTATAAACAACGAAAATAAAAGTATATCTAAATAACATTTTTTTTCTTAATACTTTTTATGTAGTGGTCGAAGGATGCTCTGGCTTTCGTTAGGAGTGGTCCACATAACCATTCATGATACAGAAACTGGGAGCCTCTGTATCAGTTCGGGAGTGAATCCTCATCACACGTCACTTAGTCGCAAACACATGTCATATAGCTGCAATTGAATGCTGTATCACCAACAATAATGATGAAGATTACACAGTAATTATACCCAGTAATCTATCAAGTACATTTGCATATTTCTCAATACATACTGCTGTTATAACTTCCCTCACCCATTTTATGCCTGCATCGTAGATGGGTAGATTTGTTAGTGGTGATGATGATGATAATGATGATGATAATAATAATAATAATAATAATAATAATAATAATAATAATAATAATAAAATAATAATAATGTTTTGCCACAAGAGCAGCAGTTTTGAGGGAAGGGATGAGTCGTTTACATCGACCCCAGTGTTCAACTGGTACTTATTTTATCGACATAGGAAAGGTAAAGTCGACCTCAGCGGAATTTGAACCCAGAACGTAGCAGCGGATGAAATACCGTTAAGCATTTCGCGTGCTTACGCTTCTGCCAACTCACCGCCCTATAATGATAATAGTAATCATAATAATAATAATAATAATAATAATATAATAATAATAATAATAATAATAATAATAATAATAATAATAATAATAATAATAAGTAGAATAGAAGTCTGGAAACAGGATAAGTTAGGAAACAAAAGATGTAAGTCTTCTCTTAAGAAAAAAAACTTAGTGAAAGTGAAATAATTTGAAACAGTAATGAGGGTACTTAAGCAGCATATCATAGCAATAGCAATACATAGCAATACATAATAGCAATACATAGCAATACATAGCAATAGCAAGTCAGCTTGTCAGATATCAGAAAAAAATGAATGTGAACTCAAGAACAAATACTGCTTAATATTTTGCCCAGCGTACTAACGATTCTGTTTATCCTTTCTACTACAGGCACAAGGCCTGAAATTTGGCGGGAGGGGGATACTCGATTACGTCGACCCCAGTTCTCAACTAGTACTTATTTTATCGAACCCGAAAGGATAAAAGGCAAAGTTGACCTTGGCGGAATTTGAACTCAGAACATAAAGACAGACGAAGTACCTATTTCTTTACTACCCACAAGGGGCTAAAATCAGAGAGGGCAAACAATGACAGACAAACGGATTAAGTCGATTGTATCGGCCCCAGTGCATAACTGGTACTTATTTAATCGACCCCGAAAGGATGAAAGGCAAAGTCGACCTCGGTGGAATTTGAACTCAGAACGTAGCGGCAGACGAAATACCGCTAAGCATTTCGGCCGGCGTGCTAACGTTTCTGCCAGCTCGTTGCCTCATCCATTACTAATAATGCAATCCATACAACACATACCCCTTATAATCATTACCTGACGCAGGGGATATCTTAGCAGCATATTAGGCCCTCCCCTCGGGAAGATCCATGCATTGGATATTTATTGATAGCAAGCCACAAGGGTGTGTAGAGGGCTCTGAATAGAGGTAATACCTATTTCTTTACTACCCACAAGGTGCTAAACACAAGAGGAACAAACAAGGAGATAAACGGATTAAGTCGATTATATCGACCCCTGTGTGTAACTGGTACTTATTTAATCGACCCCGAAAGGATGAAAGGCAAAATCGACCTCGGCGGAATTTGAACTCAGAATGTAGCGGCTGACGAAATACTGCTAAGCATTTCGCCCGGCGTGCTAACGTTTCTGCCAGCTCGCCGCCTTGAATAGAGGTAATACCTTCGGCATCTGGCTGCACCTTACTAGGGATGGTCAGATGAACAGGCATCTCTGGTCCTCATTCAACTCCTGTTCTCTCACCTGATATCTCCTAGCTCCACACTTCGGTATCCCACTTCAACCGGCAGGCTGAAACAAGTGATGGGAAGGTGTTAACACTGTACCTGTAGGCGAAAGACTCCGGGTGGGGTTTCCTAAGGAGTTATCGGCTTGGGTGGAGGAACCTGTCCAAGTCAACAGCTTTGTGTTCAGGGCCAAGGCGTGTCACACAAAGAGGCATGAGGTTGTGACCAACAGCTTGGAGAGGAATTGGCCCTACCAGACTAACTTACCCGTGATGCATTAAGGATGTATCATGGGCAAGTCGCACCCAACCACCCGGGTTAACATCAAGTGTGGAGAGGCTCCAATTTTGCCGACTCACAGTGAGCAGCAGATGACCGAGAAAAGTGTCTCAACGACCACACTGGGATAGGAAGGATAGGAAGAAGAAGGAAACAAGCCACAACATACATAGATCTGAATTGGGGTCCTAGATCCGTGCGGCCATTGTCCGACACTAAAATACCGTAAATCCTCGAGTATAATCCGCACTTTTTTCCCAAAATTTAAAGTTCAAAATCCCTAGTGCGTACAATATACGAGGTTAAAAATGAAAAATATTTTCTAAGCAATGTCTGAGCCTCTATTTGCTGTCTGGCAATGTTTATTCAGACGCATTTTGTGATGTCGGGCGTGAAAATACCTTAAGCTTAGCCTGAAAGCAATGAAGTCATAAAAGAATCATTCATAACTTGCAGTAAGCAACATTTATTAAAATAAAAGTATTCAGAACACAGAATAACATGTAGCAAAAACAATTTGCAAACATATTTACATTTCTATATAACAGCTAAGAACACCACCATTATTGTATTACGCATGCGCGGAAGTGCTTGTTCGACTAGGTGCTGCTGGCTTAATTATGCACGACTCAAGTAGAGAAGGGGTGCGTATTATACACAAGGTTTAGGTTTTTCAGAGGTACAGTCCCCTAAAAAAACCCTGCGTATTATACTCAAGGGCGGACTATAGTCGAAGATTTACGGTACAAATTACATCACGCACTCTTCATAATCACCATCCGATACACAGCCCACACAATAAATGCTCTCCACCAGACATAGGCGACGTTTTCCGAGAGGCGGGCTGCGTGTAACGTGGCTAGTCATCAGGCGGCCCATATTATTAAAAACAAAAGAAAACAAATCAAAAAATATCCGTCTCGCCAGATTTGAGTTTTTTTTTTAAGTGGATGCTCCAGCATGGCTGCAGTCAAATGACTGAAACAAGTAAAATAATAAAAGAATTGTAATTTTTAGTTAGGCATGCCATTCAGAAAGCCCCGTGTCTGCACAATCACAACCTGACGTTAAAAGCACAACTCATACGCACATACTCAACACAATGACCACTTAACACCGTAACACATAACAACAATTGTGTAAATCACACGAAACACAAACATCACCCCAATAAATAAATAAATAAATAAATAAATAAATAACATAGCACATATTGCGCATATTCCGCATAACAAAGAGACGAAATACTCAAATAACAACAAATAGGAAGCAAAATATATCTGACAGAAATATATAAAAATACAGTTTGACATTCCCAAAAAGCATTGTTGCACAAACTTCAGATGTACGAAAATACACCTAGTAGTAGAGATGAAATTTGGTAAAAACTTGTTGAAAGCTTGAGGAGAATCAAAAGTTAGAGTAAACTGTTTTTATATTGACAACGGAAATGTATGAATATGAGATACAGCAGGATAGACACCAGAACCGTGGATGAGGTGGGAAAAGGAAGCGCGCTGTGAAATATTATACTCTCTTTTCTCTTTTCTCTCTTTTACTTGTTTCAGTCATTTGACTGCGGCCATGCTGGAGCACCGCCTTTTAGTCGAGCAACTCGACCCCGGGACTTATTCTTTTGCAAGCCCAGTACTTATTCTATCGGTCTCTTTTGCCGAAACGCTAGGTGACGGGGACGTAAACACACCAGCATCGGTTGTCAAGCAATGCTAGGGAGACAAACACATACATATAATATACATATATACGACAGGCTTCTTTCAGTTTCCGTCTACCAAATCCACTCACAAGGCATTGGTCGGCCCGGGGCTATAGCAGAAGACACTTGCCCAAGGTGCCACGCAGTGGAACTGAACCCGGAACCATGTGGTTGGTTAGCAAGCTACTTACCACACAGCCACTCCTGCGCCTATTATGTCAACAGTATATTTAGGAGGCTTTTTTGTTAAGGCCGGTCAGAGAGTGACCATTGGATTCGCACCTATAAAGCACTTGGCTGTATAGGCACAGACTCAAATGAGTCTGATGTGTTGCCTATACAGCTAAGCGCTTTATAGGTGCGAAGCCAAATGTCACTCTCTAACCGGTCATAACAAATACATACATACATGATGGCCGCCCCCTCGTTATCGAGTATGGCCATTGCACGAAGCTTAACTGTTATTGGTGCTGTGATCAAATGTGACTTTTTAGCCTAGCTAAAGATCTACAATATCTTGTACAGAATTGGCAGCTAAGACCTTTACCGACAATAGCCGGCTGTAGTTGTAACTGGGCTTCATGTACCTTTGCATGTCGTTTAAGTCCTCCTACCGAATTACACTCTCTTCCACGTGCCTGGCAGATATGATTAGTATGGTGTGTAACACCACCACCAGTAGTCAGGTTGTCACTCATCTGTCTCGCTTTACGACTACGAAGATGACTCTTGAGTCCAGCTTTACTGAGGCAGGGTCTTAAACAGACACTGCATGTCAGCATCATAGGAAGACCCTTCCCATCTGGAAGTGTAACAGCGATGCTCTCCCTGACATCCCTCCATACTTTCTCATGCGCAACTCGAGATTTCTCAAAAGTAGCTGTCCCCTTGTGCACAATCCTTCTCCACATACTACGATCAATAGCTATGCTCTCCCATGTGTCGGGAGAGATGCAAGCATCTCTTAAGGAAGCCTTCAGCAAGTCCTTATACCTCTTTTTTGGTTTATGTGGGGGTCGTTCTCCTTTAGCTAACTCTCCATAAAAGAGTTGTTTTGGCATCCTTGAATCCTTCATCCTGACAAGATGACCACTCCATCTGAGCCTTTGCTTTAACACAAGAGCTTCTATACTTTCGCACCGAGAGCCTTCCAATATTTCAAGATCACTGATGCGGTCCTCCCACTTAATGCCATAGATCCGTCCGAGACACATCTGATGGAAACGTTCCAGTTGTTTAAGGTGATATCGATATGTGACCCGTCTCGCAGGCATAGAGAAGAGAAGGAGCACACATGCCTTGTACACCTTTATCTTTGTCTTTCTGCATGTCTCGCCGACTCCAGAGGCGCTTTTCTAGCCTTCCGAAAGCAACACTTGCTTTCCTAATTCTCTATGGAACTTCATCATCCACATTGCCATATCTATTAATAGTGCTTCCCAGGTAGACAAACTGATCAACTACATCAAGTCGTTTACCATATACATAGATATTTGGTACACTATACTGCTTACCAGGAGCAGGTTGGTACATACATACATACATACATACATACATACATACATACATACATACATACATACATACATACATACATACATACATACATACATACGACGAGCTTCTTTCAGCTTCCGTCTACCAAATCCACTCACAAGGCTTGGTCGGCCGAGACTATAGTAGAAGACACTTGCCCAAGGTGCCACGCATGGGAATGAACCCGGAACCATGTGATTGGTAAGCAAGCTACTTAACACACAGCCACTCCTGCACCAACACACACACACACACACATATATATATATATATATATATATATATATATATATATATAATATATATATATATATATATATTATAATATTATATATAATATATATGTGTGTGTGTGTGTGTGTGTGGCATTAATTATAGACAGGGTAAACTTAGCCAGTTCTCCGCAGACTGAAAATATGATAAACAACTTAACTTTTACTTGTTTCACTTATTAGATTGTAAACATGTTGGGGAACCACCTTACAGAAACTTACTTGAACGAATCCACTCCAGTACCGATCGTTTTTTAAGTCAGGTACTTATTGTATCGGTTCTTTTGCCGAACTGCTAAGTTACGGGTGTAAACACACTAACACCGGTGACGGGAACAAACACAAAGACACACACGCGTGTATATATATAAATATACTAATTTATAATTATATAATATAATTATATTAAAGTGTGAGGATAAGCTCCACCAACACGCTAGAAATAGACGCCAAATGGTTCTAAAAACCATATCTATATTCCGTTAGCGCAGATTGTAAGCAGGCAGATGAAAAATGAACAAGATTTTTGAAAAAAGATGGTTAATTGCAGATCGATCTCTGGCTTAGGGATATAAAACCCCTTGTCGTCTTCAGTACAATATGCCAAAGTATATAGGTACAAATATTTATACACACCCATTCGAAGAATATACCTGCACGATTATATACATACATTTAAATGTAGACTTAGTAAAAATCGAATTTTTTCTCATCTCAACCAGGTGCTTTTATTATCAAAAGGTTTTTATTTCACGGTGGCCACTTCATAAAATCATTAAAGTGGTTTTATCTTTAATTTTGTATAAAATATTTTTTTTTCTCCTGATAAATTGCATTCTTTGCGAGATTATTTTGATAATAAAAGCACGTTGCTGAGATGAGAAAAATTAGATTTTTACTAGTGTAAAATTAATATGTATGTTATAAATTGTGCGGATATGTTGTTCGTATGGATATGTAAAATATTTGCATCTATATACTTGGATATTATTACTGAGCCAGAAATCGATCTACAATTAACCATCTATTTTCAAAAATCTTATTCATTTTTCTTTTGTCTACCAGGTTACAAACTGTGCTAACGGAGTATAGATGCTGTTTCTAGAGCCATTTGGCGTATTTCTAGCGTGGTGATGAGGTTTATCCGCACCCTTTCATATAATTTTATTACATAATTATAAATTAGTGGGAATTGCTACCTACAAGGTTTCTCTCATTAAAGTGGTTTTATCTTTAATTTGTATAAAATTTTTTTTTCTCCTGATAAATTGCATTCTTTGCGAGATTATTTTGATAATAAAAGCACGTTGCTGAGATGAGAAAAATTAGATTTTTACTAGTGTAAAATTAATATGTATGTATATAATTGTGCGGATATGTTGTTCGTATGGATATGTATAAATATTTGCATCTATATACTTTGGCATATTATACTGAGCCAGAAATCGATCTACAATTAACCATCTATTTTCAAAAATCTTATTCATTTTTCTTTTGTCTACCAGGTTACAACCTGTGCTAACGGAGTATAGATGCTGTTTCTAGAGCCATTTGGCGTCTATTTCTAGCGTGTTGATGAGGTTTATCCGCACCCTTTCATATAATTTTATTACATAATTATAAATTAGTGGGAATTGCTACCTACAAGGTTTCTATCATTAAAGTGGTTTTATACTTAATTTTGTATATACGTGTGTGTGTGTGTGTGTGTGGTGTGTTGTGTGTGTGTGTGTGTGTGTGTGTGTGTGTGTGTGTGGTGTGTGTGTGCGTGCGTGCGCGCGCGTATGAGTATGCGTGTGAGTATCTGTATAAATGAGCAAAGGGAGAAAATGGAGAATTTGACATACAGACATCAGTTTATTCAAAGATATTCAAATCCACATAATGAAATTCCTGTCCTACGGTCGTTTCTATGTCCAATTGGTTCAGTTACAGAAATTAAATTAAATTAATCTAATTTGAATTTTCATATTGGTTAATTGGGTAATTTATCAGGGAAGGATTTTCCCAAAAGGGAGTTACATTTCATCGTGTTGGTTGACCAACGGCAGACTCAGATGTGTCTGAGTCTGTCACATGAGTCTGAGTCTGACATTTGAGTCTGTCGTTGGTCAACCAACACGATGAAATGTAACTCCCTTTTGGGAAAATCCTTCTCTGATAAATTACCCAATTAACCAATATGAAAATTCAAATTAGATTAATTTAATTTAATTTCTGTAACTGAACCAATTGGACATAGAAACGACTGTAGGACAGGAATTTCATTATGTGGATTTGAATATCTTTGAATAAACTGATGTCTGTATTTCAATCTCTACATTTTCTCCCTTTGCTCATTCCTAAATATTTTAAATACCTATATACCGCTGCCATGTTAACGTTTGTTTTCGTTTGCCGCAAGGCATTTTTCAAAATACGCCAGCCAAGATAAGTTAAAAATTGTCTAAAGTCGTAAGACGCCCGCTGTTTTTGTCCTGCTACCATTCTTGTTGTTTTTTATTTCTATTTTTTGTTTCTTGTATTAATTAGTGTGGCATCCTGTCTTTGTTCGTATACATT
>NW_021829940.1:32500-34445 GCF_006345805.1 Octopus sinensis | reverse complement strand
ACGGACGTACGTTTCGAGATCAAGTTTTAGGATAGCGTAAGAATTAGAAAATTCTACTTTACCCGCTTCTTCTCTCATCGGCGCAGGATACTACAATTATGAATAATTGTATATTAAATTTTGAGATACTAGAATGCATCATCTCAACTCAGAGCGAGCTAAAGCATGACCAGTACCACGAAATTCAAAGTTGAATGAAAGTTTGTGTCACCAGCCCCCTTCCACCCGCGTGTAGCCAAGATAAAATGCTGTGGTCATTTACTGGGATAAAATATGGTTATCAGTAATAATAAAAGGTGAAATTAATTAATTAGGGATAATTATCAATTACACCAAGTAGATTTCAGCATGTAAAAAGCCCCATTCGAGGAAAATTTAAGTAATACTAAGTAATAAGGGTTTAGCAACGAATTGCCACACCAACACACCGAATTAGAAATAGCAGTCAAAGAGATATAGCTATTCCTTCTACTAAAAGGGGGATCTCAGTAAAAACACAGCACTTGAAAGGCAAACACAGACAGGTAAGAAAGAAAGGATGAAATGACGGCAATCCATCATGCAATTTTACGTTACCTACGGACGTACGTTCGAGATCAAGTTTTAGGATAGCGTAAGAATTAGAAAATTCTACTTTACCCGTACTTCTTCTCTCATCGGCGCAGGATACTACAATTATGAATAATTGTATATTAATTTTGAGATACTAGAATGCATCATCTCAACTCAGAGCGAGCTAAAGCATGACCAGTACCACGAAATTCAAAGTTGAATGAAAGTTTGTGTCACCAGCCCCCTTCCACCCGCGTGTAGCCAAGATAAAATGCTGTGGTCATTTACTGGGATAAAATATGGTTATCAGTAATAATAAAAGGTGAAATTAATTAATTAGGGATAATTATCAATTACACCAAGTAGATTTCAGCATGTAAAAGCCCCATTCGAGGAAAATTTAAGTAATACTAAGTAATTAAGCAACGAATTGCCACACCAACACACCGAATTTAGAAATAGCAGTCAAAGAGATATAGCTATTCCTTCTACTAAAAGGGGGATCTCAGTAAAAACACAGCACTTGAAAGGCAAACACAGACAGGTAAGAAAGAAAGGATGAAATGACGGCAATCCATCATGCAATTTTACGTTACCTACGGACGTACGTTTCGAGATCAAGTTTTAGGATAGCGTAAGAATTAGAAAATTCTACTTTACCCGTACTTCTTCTCTCATCGGCGCAGGATACTACAATTATGAATAATTGTATATTAAATTTTGAGATACTAGAATGCATCATCTCATCTCAATATGCGTGTGTATGTTTGTGTGTCTGTGTTTGTCCCCCTAGCATTGCTTGACAACCGATGCTGGTGTGTTTACGTCCCCGTTACTTAGCGGTTCGGCAAAAGAGACCGATAGAATAAGTACTGGGCTTACAAAGAATAAGTCCCGGGGTCGATTTGCTCGACTAAAGGCGGTGCTCCAGCATGGCCGCAGTCAAATGACTGAAACAGGTAATAGAGTAAAGAGTAAAAGAGTATTTCTACAGTTAAAAAAGATAAATCATAACACTAATTGTTTATATTAAAGTAACGACAGAGGCTAGAATATGCTGCAATCGTTGCTTGGTTTTTGCGCGATGTGGATTTGGTAAATGAAAACAAATTTCGTTGTATGTGCGAATAATAACTCTCTTTTACTCTTTTACTCTTTTACTTGTTTCAGTCATTTGACTGCGGCCATGCTGGAGCACCGCCTTTAGTCGAACAAATCGACCCCGGGACTTATTCTTTTGTAAGCCCAGTACTTATTCTATCGGTCTCTTTTGCCGAACCGCTAAGTAACTGGGACATAAACAAACCAGCATCGGTTGTCAAGCGATGCTAGGGGGACAAACACAGATACACAAACACACACACGCATATATATATATATATATATATATATA
>NW_021829940.1:25000-27500 GCF_006345805.1 Octopus sinensis | reverse complement strand
TTGCTCTTAAATGTGGTTTCGGTCGTTTTGACTGCTTCTTTTAGCATGTATAATTACCTGTTAAAGGTAGTTTTCTCTTGTGTTTAAATGTACACTATTTTATATTGTATATATATATATATATATATATATATATATATATATATACACGACAGGCCTCACTGCTACCATGCTGAGGCACCGCTTTCAAGAGATTTTTAGCGGAAAGAATCGACTCCAGCACTTATTCTGTCATTCTCTTTCGCTGAACTACTAAGTCCGGGGACGTAAACGCAGGTTATGAAGCGTTGCTAGGTGGACATATATAGACACAAGGACATGTACAAACCCCCTCTTTCTCTCTCTCTCTCTCTCTCTCTCTCTCTCTCTCTCTCTCTCACACACACACATATGATGATCCTGTTTCAGTTTCCATCTATCAAGGCTATACGAAAAGATATGTACCCAAGGTGCCACGCAATGGGATTGAACCCGCAACCATGTGGTTGAGAAGCAAGCAACCACATGAATATATATGTATATAACATAATTTACATATGCATAACGCGTACGTACCCACATACATACATACACACGCATGCACACACTCTCTCTCTCACACACGCACACACGCATGCACGCACACACATACACACACACATACACAAACACATATATACATAGGTATATATTTATGTATGTACATAAATATATATATATATATAGGTATATATTTATGTATGTACATAAATATATTATATATATATATATATATATATATACACACACACACACACAGTTATATGCATAAGGGATCGCACGCACTTGCATACACACATTAATTTTTATATTTTTATAAAAGAAGCTAAAGTTAAGCCGTTAATGTTGCCAAATGTTTCAAGTCGTCAGAAACTCGTGGTATAAAGGGCGTTTATTAACTAACATGATATATGTGTAAGCCTTCATAATCCGGAATTACATGACAAATATGATTGGTGCACAGAGAGAATATCATTGCTGAAATGAACGTGTGACATGCACCCTCTTTGGTTTTTTCGGCACCGTCTTTCATATCTGTCGGCACACCTCTTTGATCTCCTTCGGCACGCTCTTTGATCACTTTCGGCACGCTCTTTGATCTCTGTCGGCACGCTCTTTGATCTCTGTCGACACGCTCTTTGATCTCTGTCGGCACCCCCTTTGATCTCTGTCGGCACACCTCTATGATCTCAGTCGGCACGCTCTTTGATCCCTGTCGGCAACCTCTTTGATTTTGTCGGCACCCTCTTTGATCTCTGTCGGCACACTTCTTTGATGTCTGTCGGCACGCTCTTTGATATCTGTCGGCACCCTCTTTGATCTCTGTCGGAACAACTCTTTGATCTCTATCGGCACCCTCTTTGATCTCTGTCGGAACAACTCTTTGATCTCTATCGGCACCCTCTTTGATCTCTGTCGACACACTTCTTTGATCTATATCGACACGCTCTTTGATCTCTGTCGGCACGCTCTTTGATATCTGTCGGCACGCTCTTTGATCTCTGTCGGCACACCTCTTTGATCTCTGTCGGCACACCTCTTTGATCTCTGTCGGCACGCTCTTTGATCTCTGTCGGCACGCTCTTTGATCTCTGTCGGCACACCTCTTTGATCTCTTTCGGCACGCTCTTTGATCTCTGTCGGCACACCTCTTTGATCTCTGTCGGATCACCTCTTTGATATCTGTCGACACGCTCTTTGATACCTGTCGACACCCTCTTTGATCTCTGTCGGCACACCTCTTTGATCTTTGTCGGCACACCTCTTTGATCTCTGTCGGCACGCTCTTTGATCTCTGTCGGCACGCTCTTTGATCTCTGTCGGCACACCTCTTTGATCTCTGTCGGCACACATCTTTGATCTCTGTCGGCACGCTCCTTGATCTCTGTCGGCACGCTCTTGATCTCTGTCGACACACCTCTTTGATCTCTTTCGGCACGCTCTTTGATCTATGTCGGCACACCTCTTTGATCTGTCGGCACACCTCTTTGATCTCTGTCGGCACGCTCTTTGATCCCTGTCGAAACCCTCTTTGATCTCTGTCGGCACACCTCTTTGATCTCTGTCGGCACACCTCTTTTATCTCTGTCGGCACGCTCTTTGATCTCTGTCGGCACGCTCTTTGATCTCTGTCGGCACCCTCTTTGATCTCTGTCGGCACACCTCTATGATCTCTGTCGGCACGTTCTTTGATCCCTGTCGGCAACCTCTTTGATTTTGTCGGCACCCTCTTTGATCTCTGTCGGCACACTTCTTTGATGTCTGTCGGCACGCTCTTTGATATCTGTCGGCACCCTCTTTGATCTCTGTCGGAACAACTCTTTGATCTCTATCGGCACCCTCTTTGATCTCTGTCGGAACAACTCTTTGATCTCTATCGGCACCCTCTTTGATCTCTGTCGACACACTTCTTTGATCTATATCGACACGCTCTTTGATCTCTGTCGGCACGCTCTTTGATCTCTGTCGGCACCCTCTTTGA
>NW_021829940.1:0-15000 GCF_006345805.1 Octopus sinensis | reverse complement strand
AGCTGCGATGTATTTGTTGTAGCAGTAATCATACCAATTTTGAGAATAAAGTCAATCTGAATAAAGACTACTTTTTATCGAGAGCTCCGAACTAGTGTTCCATGCATTTGAGTGCTACGGATTGGCAGACCGTTAGAGCTGCGGACACAATGCTTATCTGTATTTTTTATTGTTCTTTACGTTAAGACCAAATTCCTGACGAGTTCAACTTTGCTCTGCATCCTTCTGGAATCAAGAAAATATAGTATCACTCAAGTAATGGAGCCAATGGTATCGACTTACCCCTCTCTCAAAAATTGCTGGCCCCGAGCCTAAATTATAAAAAAGCATAAACAGACGAACATCAAAGAAAACGTTAACAATATCAACAAGAACAACAGCAACAGAGACAACACTATCAGAGACGACGACATATGATCTTTTGCGATCGTTATGAATCATAAGAAACTTCTCGATATGAGGTAATTCAGGGAAAGGCAATGAAATGAATGTGGTTTGTCTAGAAAGGTAATACTTCCATTCCCGAAGAAATTTACTCGGAGGATAGGGAGGAAGGTAATTTGCTTCTGATTTTCAAACAAGGTGGAGGGTTTCCATATGCCCTTGAAGGAGGACCTAGATGAAGCCTTAACTGACAAGCAATAGGATGTGTGCTCTTCTCGGCATGAGGCAAAGCACAGCCTTTAGTACAGGGGGAAAGGGAATTGATGAGTCACAGATAAAAATGTTGATAGTGACATTGTTTCTTGACGTTTTGTCAACATTGCATCTCAAGAATAGTAACTACTGTTTGAGGAATAACCCAAACAATATATATATATAATATATATATATATAGATAGATAAGAAAGTTGGTTTGTGAAAGCACGTGGGTGAATATATAGAAAATAGTAAAGAGTGAAAAAACTACAGAAGGCTTAAATGTTAAAAAATATATATATTTGCGTCAATATGTCTGAAGAATATTAGACATATTGACGCAAATATATATTTTTAACATTTAAGCCGTCTGTAGTTTTTTCACTCTTTACTATTTTTATATATATATATATATATATATACATATGCGTGTGTATGTGTATGCATAAAATCCTTAAAATCCTTTAAAATGTTTTAGCCCGAAGGCTGCGGCCATGCTGGGGCACCACCGTATATACATACATTCATATATATATATATGAATAAATAGTGTCGAAAGTAAGAGGGTGTACGATTCGACAGTTATTTAACCCTTGGTCTACCAGAGAAAATGTATGTCACTAATTACCAAATGGACCCAATATTTTTCTTTTAATTAAATTTTATTCCTGAATTGGCGAAGAAATCTGAATGCTTATGTGACCAGACACCATTTTTGTGTTTAGAGAAAATGTTAGCAATCTCTAGCAGTCTCGTTATGTTGTGGATATAACTTGAATACAATTTAAAGTCAACGATAAATACGTGTAAGGGACATTAATTTACTTCACCCAACACATAGCCTTGGCATTTCCACAAAAGGGCTCACAAGGAGTGCATTGCCAAGCTAAACAGCAACACACACACACACAAGCTGTTAACTTGGAATATTGCCATCGATAATCCTATTCTGTCTGTTATAATAAAGTGGTTTTAGTTCCTTGTGATAGTCGTGCGAACTATTTTTGTTACTGTTTCTAAAGCCTCTCACAACATTCCTAGACGTGTTTGGCATTCGTCTGATAAATAAAATGGATCTTCTCTGATATTTTATGGCAGCTGGGCTGTGTAGTTTACCAGGGTGCGTATCTCTGGTTAGCACTCAGAGAATACATTCCAAGGAGTCAGTTTTCGACCTCAATTATTCTGTTTGCTCCATGTAAGTCGACTTCACCCATGGATGATCTTCGACGCTTGGTGGTCAATAACTTCTGCCGGACGGATACGATGCAACATTGACAGACCGTTTGCTTAGAAGTACACAATATCATTGCTGATGGGAAAATCTTGGTGATATTTCCGAGTTTTCGCACCTGAACGTCTATAGTACTGCCCGCCTTCGCGTCCAGTCAAATAGTCTCAAAATTGGTACGATAACTGCTATAGCAAATACATCGCGGCTCACTAATTTAGTGTCCAAGAACTGCTTCTGAAGTGGTATTTTTACATCCGAGTGTAATATCGGAGAGAGAGAGAGGGCAGAGAGAGAGAGAGAGAGGAGAGAGAGAGAGAGAGAGAGGGGCAGAGAGAAAGAGAGGGACAGAGAGAGAGGGGCAGAGAGAGAGAGATTATGTGTGTATTAGCGATTAGAATGCTGGATTCACGATCATAAGGTCATGACTACGATTCCTAGACGGGGCGAAGTGTTGTGTTCTTGAGCATGGTACTTCATTTTTACGTTGCTCCAGTCTATTCAGCCGTAAAGAAGTACCAACAAACTGCAGACACATACCTCTCTTTCCCTCTTTACAACATCCTTGATGTACCGCTGGGTCAAAGATGGAAGACCCGAGAGGATGTCTTGCGTACTAATGATTAAACAGGGACAAAAAACAATTGATGAAAGCATGGTACATGCTTTCAGACAAGACTCGCTTGTAAGTGACGGCTATGTTTTGTTTACTTTTTTGCATAAAGTATGCGTGTATGTACGTAAGATGACCAGCTGGCAAAATCGTCAGCGTGTCGGGTAAAATACTCAGCGGCGTTTCTTCCGGCATTTTACATTCTGCGTTCAAATCCTGCCAAGATCCACTTTACCTTTCAACTCTTCGGAGTCGATAAAATAAGTACCAGCCAAACAGTGAGGTCAATGCGATTGACTTTTTCCCTCCCTTAAAATTGCAGGCTTTGACCCTTAGAACGGGCTGGTGGGCTTAAGAGTCCAAGGGCTAAATAAAACAAATACACATATGTCTATGCCTATATATGAGGGGCTTCTTTCAGTTTCCGTCTACGAAGTCCACTCAAAAGATTTGTCGGCCCGAGGCTATAGTAGAAGACACTTGCCCAAGGTGCCACGCAGTGGGACAGAACCCGAAACAATGTGGTTCGGAAACAAGCTTCTTACCACATAGCCATGCCTGAGCTACACACACACACGCACGCGCACACACACATACGTACGCGCACGCGCGCACACGTACACACACATATATATATATATATATATATATAATATATATATATACATATAATATATATATATAAGTTGGTTCTTAATATATATATATATATATATAAAACTTATATATAAAATGTACAAAAGGGGACAAGAACGCAAAACTACACAAAGAGACGACACAAAAAACAGACAGATCATTGGAAGCCTCTAATCTTCGAATGACCTGTCTGTTTTTTTGTGTCGTCTCTTTGTGTAGTTTGCGTTCTTGTCCCCTTTTGTACATTTTATATATATAAGTTTTATACATATATTATTGCGGTGTAACGTACCCCTTTCTCCTATGTATATATATATATATAGAGAGAGAGAGAGAGACAGAGAGAGAAAGAGAGAGAGAGAGATGTATGTATATATGTCTGTTTGTATGCATGTATGTATGAATATGCGTGTATGCACCTATATACTCTTGAATCTTCTTCCAAATCATTTATATATCGGCCGCATCCTATGACTATAATTATCTGAAAAAAAATGAATTAAACAAACATACGGATATAAACTACTTCTTAGTTGATGCCATATCTTGAAAGAAATTGGAGAAGAGGAGTGCGGGGTGGGGTGGAAGATATCAAGGGAAGTGCAGATTAAGAAGAAAAAGAAGATTTGCAGAATAAGGAACGGTTGATGCTGGAACTTGGTAGCACCTTCAGTTTTGTTCGCGGTTTGTAATTTTGTCTGTTAGCGGTGTGAACCAGTGCAAAACATAGACTTGTGGTCAGAGATGCACTTGACATTTATCTCTGTTTTATCTTATCTCTCTCTCTCTCTCTTTCTCTCTTTCCTTGTTTATTTTTGTTGGAAGATGTAGTTAACAATGGCGGTGATGGAGCTGGTAGGATGAGATGGTAGTGGTGGTTGCGGCGGTACCAACCGGCAGTATGTAGTCTATGTTATTAAGATTAACATTGTTGAAGAATATCTTTAAGTATGTATGCACGTGTGTATTTATAAATATTATAAGCACATACGCAAATATACATATAAAATTGATTAGCCCTCTGGCCAGATACCCAAGAGGTGGTTGAATGGTTTAAGCTTCTAGAAATTAGTAAGAATTGTATTTCTTGCAACTAGATATAGTGAACTATTATATCACTATTAACCTGATCGTCTTTAATAACGCCTTGATTTATAGCATGAGAAATTCCGATTTGTCCCGAATTGAAATAGATATAATATTTTCTGCGTGAGTGACTTTAGTAGATTTTGATTACAGATTATGGAGTAGATTAGATAGGGAGATTGCTTTTGATATAGCAATGGGGTAATCTGACTCTGCACAGGTCACTGACCTAATCGTGTGTGTGTGTGTGTGTGTGTGTGTGTGTGTGTGTGTGTGTGTGTGTGTCTGTGTCTGTGTCTGTGTGGAAATTCCTCGAAATTTTAGTAAGAATTATAGACTGGAAGAAAATGACATACCTGAACAATGAAACGGTCCTGCTCCCAGATTCATCTCCAACAAACACTAAACCTCTTTGTTACACTTATTTTTCTAGCTCTCAACCTTCACGGTTGCCTCTTCCGTTCATGGGCACATTTCATATTTTAAAATTTTCTGTGGTGACGTGGAATCCATTCTCCTACTTTACCTGACACCAACAAGAGAGATACCAGGTGACAATAACATAGAGTTATTATTTCACAATTCCTGAGATTTCATAAAATGTCCCTAACGGTTCCTCGATTCTTGTAACCCAATGTTTTTCAACCGGGGTCCATATAGTCCTCGGGGATCTTTATCAGGTTTTGTGGTTAAAATTTGTGCACTAAACTGGTTATACTTCTGCAACACTCGAAATATTTTAACATTTACTCTTTTACTCTTTTACTTGTTTCAGTCATTCGACTGCGGCATGCTGGAGCACCGCTTTTAGTCGAGCAAATCGACCCCAGGACTTATTCTTTGGAAGCCTAGTACTTATTCTATCGGTCTCTTTTGCCGAACCGCTAAGTTACGGGGACGTAAACACACCACCATCTGTTGTCAAGCGATGTTGGGGGACAAGCACAGATATACAAACATATACACACACATACATACATATATATATATATATATAAGTAGGTGAATGAATTATCCTAGTATTGATAATTCTGTTAACCGATCTCTGGGTAGCAAATTCACGTCAGAAAACACGGTTGAAGCTACATGCCAAGGGTAGAAACTCCGTGTTCTTGTGTGGTAATTTGTGTAATATTTAAAATGAATAAAAGAATAGAGTCGAACGAGGATTTTAACACAATATATGGCGGGCTACTTTCAGTTTCCGTTTACCAAATTCACTCACAAGGCTTTGATCGGCCCGAGGCTACAGAAGAGACTTACCTAAGGTGTCACGCAGTTGGACTGAACCTGGAACCATGTGGTTGGTATGCAAGCTACTTACCACACAGCCACTCCTACGGTCATTCTTAATACAATATCTTATAAATTTTGATTATGAAAATATAATCGGATTTTAAAACCCTAGAATGCCTATGAGGGTCCATTGGAATCAAATAGGAATCAGAGGGGTTCTTAGGTAAAAAATGGTTGAAGGCCACAGTTTTAATCATTATCACCAATGGTGAAAAAACAGACCTTTGATCAAAGGCTTTCTAGTCATGACAGTCCTGCCTTTTTTGAAGACATTGTGTGTATTTTCGAATAACTGTTATCTAGAATTTATTTATTTACTTATTTATTTGTTTATTTATTTATTTTGGCCAAGACTGAGAGAGATTTGATTGCTATTTCTAGCAGCTAGCGGTTCACTCGTGAGCCGGAGGACATTTGACTGAAGCCAGATCTCTTAAGTTTCCATCTTAAAGGCATAAAGATGGGATGGTCATGGCTGGAGCGCATTTTGGTTACTGATGCATTCGATCGAGGCTAATCTGAAGCTGAGCAACGTAACTAGAACATAATGACAACAGCAACAACTACTACTACTACTACTACCTCTGCTCCACCAGCTGCTGCTGCTGCTGCTACTACTACTACTACTACTACTACTACTACTACTACTACTACTATAGTTGTTACCACTACTTGGCATTCTCCCTTCTTCCACATCAGTACCACAGACACAGAGTCTGAATTTTCTTTTTTTTTTTACTATTTTGACCTGTCAGCGCTAATTAAATATTCTCCTATACTTGTACCCCTGACCAGTGGTGCTATATTGACTCACCAAGTACTCTTGACATCTTTAGTACCTCCATACCAACTTTAACCCAATGGGTCATTGCCTCCGTCTGCATCGGATCATCTCATTAATAATGTCCATCTATGTCTAATGATACTTTCATTTAACTATCATACTGCTTCTCCTCCGTGTAACTGCCTTAACACGATTCTGTCGGCATAACTATAGATTTCGATAAATTTTGAGAAAATATTCAACAAAAAGTATTAGGAGTTCAATAAAAATCATGTTTGTTTGGTAGTATCGCGTCACCTAACTGGACCTAGTTCTATCCAGGTCTAAGTTGATTATCCATCTTTGGCAGCAAATGTGTTTCGCCTCTGAACATTTGGAATATATAAGAGTGTGACTGATAACACTGTGTAACCCGCTTATAAGGCGGCTGTCAAGCAGGACCTCGCTCGAGCTGAGTTATAGCAAAGGTTTGGCAACCAGGCAGTTGCAGAAGCAGCCAACAGAACCATGGAAGAATGGCGAGTACATATGATACAACAGGTCGCAAGGCGTAGCATCGATGCTATCACTCCAGAAAATTGTGTTCAATGGTATAGGTACACCTAGACTAACTGAGATGCCTCGACCGCCAGGAAATAGACGGCTAAATCCTCTCAAACGAACTCTCCTTATCAAGACTGTAAATCAATAATTATCTTAGTGTACCCTTTCCCCGATGAAAGAGAAAAGTGCAAAATCAAAAAAATATATACTTTATCTAACAAGACATATTAGGCAAAGGAAGAACAAATATATCACAACATAATGTATTCAAAATTCAAAGGAACTGAGCAATTGTAATTGCGAGTTGCCTTAAAAAGATTGAAAAGGCTGGAATGTGATTTCATGAAGACTTCAACAATAAATACTTGTACCTGTACAAAAATAAAAGAATGCATAGAAAAGACATGGGTACGAAAGAGTGCTTACAACAAAAACAATGGATGAAAACACATGATTATGATAACAATGATCATGAGATAAAACCAAAAGAGCCATCGCGCTAATTTGATTGCTCAAAGTGTTAAATAGATCACTCCGGAACGAATTTGAATGCTCGAAAAGACGCTTCCTCACATTCTGATTAATTTGAATGCTGTCGACGGGCATTTTAATTTCACTGATGTAAATGCTAAATTCTTTGACTGAAGTGCAAAACTAAATGATCGAAAAACGAATTTGAAGGACTAACTTCATGGCACTAATTTTTTCGGTATTTTGAATGACCCGATTATCAAATTGACTGACAAATGTACGAAAATGACTGCAAAACCTATATGATTATTATTATTATTATTGAGTGAAAGAGCAGTGCATGCCATCCAAGTGACACTGGGGTAAAATATACGAAACTCAGTATACCCATCATGACTACCCGTCTCATAAGGGTACATCAGGCATATGCATCACAACCATATGTGCGCGATATGGTGATCTCATATCAAGATAAATAGCACATGACCTTGTAGGTGGGGCCCAGTTAGAATTTTCTTCTGATCGAGTAGCCCATCCTGCTCAAAAGGTCCTTGAATAAGGATTGTTTAAGGATGTTGAAGGAAACACCCTTGTTTCCAAAAGTGAATTATCCAAACCTCTAAGAATTCCTTTCAACTCACGGCTATGATGCTCCCCACTACTTCTGCTCGTGATCAGAGATGCACATATCGTCAGCCACTAAGGGACATGTTCAACTGGTTAAGGTCAAACAAATGACAAGCAAATCTGTGGTATTGAGCAGAATATTTGCTGTAGCCCATCTTTCATACGAAGACAAAACAATGTACATGATAACACTTCCAATGAGTTAAGATCAGAAACCATGCGAGCCACTGTCTGGTACTGCATCAGGGCAGTTATTATTATTATTATTATTGTTATTATTATTATTATATTATTATTATTATTATTGTTGTTGTTGTTGTTGTTGTTGTTGTTGTTGTTGTTGTTGTTGTCGTCGTCGTCGTCGTTGTTGTTGCTGTTGTTGTTGTTGTTGTTATTATTATTATTGTTGTTGTTGTTGCTGTTGTTGTTGTTGCTGCTGCTGTTGTTGTTGTTGTTGTTATTATTATTATTATTATTATTATTATTATTATTATTCAGTAGTTTTATTTTTATAGCGTGCTTTCACTTCACTACCGAGCGCAGCTCTGTGTGCCTTGGGTATGTGCTGTGATTTGTTGTGATGCTCTGATGGTTATTGTATGAAAAGTGTTCTGCGTAGGATGTGTGCAGTGCCTAGTAGTGCAATTTTCTGTATGTTATATGCGTTTGTAAGTCCTGGTGTTTTTGTTATGTATTTGTCTGAATATTTTTTTATCATGCCTAATGCACCTACTATGATAGGAATTGTTTCTGTTTTCAGATTCCACATTCTGGTTACCTCTATTTCCTGGTCTTTGTATTTTGAGAGTTTCTCCATTTCTTTTAGAGACACGTTGTCATCTGCCGGTATTGATACATCAATTAGAAAGCATTTTTTTTCTTCGTGATCTCTGACAACTATATCTGGTCTGTTGGCCTTAATTTCTCTATCTGTGTGTATCGGCATATCCCAGAGTATGGTTGCTTTCTCGTTTTCTGTGAACTTTTCTGGTGTGTGCCTATACCATCTTTTTATTATTATTATTATTATTATTATTATTATTATTATTATTATTATTATTATTATTATTATTATTATTATTATATTATTATTATTCGCATTATACGTTTGTATATATAAGAGTAATAGTGAGGTGATAATAAAGACGATGAGGATGATGACGATGGTGACGATGACGATGACAATGGCAATGATGGGGATGAGGTGACGATGACAACGCGGAGGAGAAACGAGGAAGATAACGATGAGGATTGTAGCAATGTTGCCCAGCACCGATTCTAATGGTTGTTGTTGTTGTTGTTGCTCTGGTGGTGGTGGTGGGGGTGGTCGTCGTCGTAATGGTGATGGTGTTGGTGGCGGTGGTGATGGCGATGATGGTGTTGATATTATTGTTGTTGTTGGTGGTGGTGGTGGTGGTGCTGGTGGTAGTGGTAGTGATGATGGTGTTGATGCACTGGAGTCAGACGGCACGTGGCACGTCTTTTCACCCAACCAACACAATTGCTTATGTAATAGAAGAACTAGCGAGATGTCAAGTAGCGGTTTCCTAGATTAACGATGTTTTTATAAATCCTTCCGTCACATCATTAAAATAAAACACCCTTATCCTAACAGACAAATATGTGTGTATGTGTGTGTGTGTAGGTGTGTCTGTGTGTGTGTATGTGTATGTGCGTGTATGTGTGTGCTTGTATATATATAGGGCGTTATCAATGTATTCCTATATGTATGTATGTAATGCATGCATATGTGCGTGTATGTATAAATGAGTATACATATATATGTATATACGCATATGTATGTGTGTGTATATGTGTGTGTGTGTGTATGTGTGTGTGTGTATAGTCCATGACAATAGGCAAACGGAAACTTTAATGTGTGTGTGTGTATGCGTAAGTGCGTGTTTAAATAAACACGCATACACATATATATTTACGTATGTGTATATGTATATGTGTGTTTATGTATATGTATAGATAGACAAACAGACAGACAGACAGACAGCCAAACAGATAGCTAGCTAGACAGACAGACAGAGAGATAGATAGATAGATAGATAGATAGATAGATAGATACATACATACATACATACATACATACATACATACATAGACAGATGAATGGACGATGGACGGACAGACAGACAGAAAGATTGGTAGATACACAGATAAAACGATAGATAGATAGATAGATAGATAGATAGATAGAGACAGAGAGTCATACATACATACAGACAGACTGGCAGATACAGACAGATAAATAAGTCAGGTCAGATATGGGAGTATGTGCCGTTGCAGCGAGTTGCAACATTCATCATTTGTTAGTATACTCCCGGGTCCTCCCGGGTGACCCACCGAACAGAGTCCCGGCCACTCCCCATCTCCGCGAGGTACTTCCTCATCTGTTATGATCATGTGGTATGCAGTCGACCAACGCTAGTTGTCAACCTAGAAAATCGAGCAACATGGCCAATGAGTCTAAGCTGGCACTTTTGGATTATACAAGTAACAGGACGCATCCCAGTTCCTGGGAAGAGTTGTTGCTTGCCGTCAGCCTCTTCAGTTGCAATCTCAACTCAGCCACAAGCTTGTGGCTGATACCATAGAAACTAAAACTCAAAGAAACCTTGCAGTTCTTTAGGAGTCTCTAGCGGCCATCTACAAGTACGTGGTCGATCTCCTTTGTCACACGACCAGTACTGGAATACGAAGTCCAGCGATGCAAAGTCCATGGCTTTTGGCAAAGTCCAGGATCATCACACCACTTTCATTCCTAACACGCTGGGCAAAATGCTAAGCGGCACTTTGTCCGTCTTTACGTTCTGAGTTCAAATTCCGCAGCGGTCGACTTTGCCTTTCATCCCCAACTGAGCACTGGGATCAACTTACCCACTCACTCGAAATTGCTGGCCTTGTGCCAACATTTAAAATCATTATTATTATCATTATTATTAATGATAATAATATTCCGCTTAGGTCGACTTTGCTTTTCATCCTTTCGGGTCGATAAATTAAGTACCAGTCAAATACTGGGGTCAATGTGATCGACTATCCCCCGCTCCTCAAATTTCAGGCTTTGTGCCTATAGTAGAAAGGATTATTATTATTATTAATGCGGCAAACAGGCATAATAGTTAGTGCGTCGGACAAAATGCTTAACGGCATTTCTTCCAGCTCTTTACGTTCGGACTTCACAATTCGCCGAGGTCGACTCTACTTTCCATCATTTCGGGGTCGATAAAATAAAGTACCAGTTAAACAATGGCGTCAATGAAATCGACTTAGACTTCTCCTAAAGTTGCTGGCTTTGTGCCAAAATTTGAAATCAAACTTAGAGAGAAGTATTACTATTTTTGTTGGTGGTGTTGTCTATCTCTAGATCAGTCCTGATCGGATAGGGTTTAGGATCAAAAGTTTTCAACGTAAGACCATCCCGTCCATCTTTCATCTTCTCTCCCCGCCATCATCACCAGGCTATGTTTATCTGTATAAATTCCCCATTGGCTCAATTGTCTTCCGTGTATTTTGAGTATAAAAATCTCGATACACCAAACTTGGAAAATGTGTGATCTTCCCTTCCCTTCCCCACATTTTGTTTTTTAAAGAATAAGGTGTGGTTTGAGGGAGAAATTGACTGCTATTTTTAGTAGCTCTAGCGATAGCATAGAAGCTTCCTCCGCTACCTTTGAGCTCTACGTTCAATACCTTCGTGCCGATACGGTCCATATCTGTTCTGTTACACGATGAACGCGTTTGACTTCTTAGTACTACCGGTGTGTGTTCTTAAGATCTGTTCTGTGTAACATTACCAGCGTACCAAACACTGCCCAACCCTCATCACCACGTCCTTGCCAATACTTTTGGAAACAATTACCTCGTTTGATGCACAACAGATAAATTACTTCCGAGACCCATATTATGCCATTCCCATTCTTCTGAAGAATTTTCTCGAACAATTAGGAAACGAGATGAAACTTAAATCCCTTTGATCTTTTGCAGAGCTTTCTTGCTTGGAGATGTGAAGCTGAAATTCTTTCTAAACACTTCATTCTGTTTTTTCTTCTCTTCTTTTCTTTCAAGTTTTCTTTCATTCTTCGAGCTTTCTTTTTATTATCTGAAATTTGAAGACTGCGAGTTGGCAAAAGGGATGGAACCCCCGATTAAATATGTTACACTAAATATTTTCTTTCTTCTTACATCCTGGGTTCAAATTCACTTTGAGTTCGACTTTTTCCTCCGTTCTACCAAGGGTCGTTAAATTCAACCCCAGTAATGTATTCTTTGGAATTCCATTGTCCCTACTTCCCCTACTTGAAATTCTTGGTCTTCTGCCAAACCAAAGCAATCGCTCTCTCTCTCTCTCTTTTTCTCTCTGTCTGTCTGTCGTTTTCCACCACCCTCTCTCTCTCTCTCTCTCTCTCTCTCTCTCTCTCTCTCTTTTTCTCTCTGTCTGTCTGTCGTTTTCCACCACCCTCTCTCTCTCTCTCTCTCTCTCTCTCTCTCTTTTCTCTTCTCTTTCTCTCTCGCTCATATGTGAAACTTCGTCGTCTGAATAACAACTTGGATATTCTTTGTTGTTGTTGTTTTTGCCCAAGTGTAGCCCTAAACGCGAAAATCTATGACCAGATGCTTTACTCTACGCAGTTTTCCAGCCTGCTAGAAATAGCAGTAAAACCTCCCTAAGGTCACACCCTGCCTTATTAAATAGGCAAAAGCTCAACAGTCTTTGATTCATAATCCGAAAACAAAGTTATACTGACCATTGAAACAATTGTAGATCTGTTTGATCATTGCTGACCTGGGGCTAAACAAGAACAACAAACACCACTATAAATACTAAAGAAATTGTAAGTTAATGAAGGACATGCCATTTCAAAGTGAGAATAACGATTTTAAAATGAAAACATGCTCCTTTAAAGTGCAAAAACTTATTCCAAAGTGGGGTTATGTCACCTTAAAATGAGTCTAGCTATTTTAAAACGAAGTCATGAAATTTAAAAATTTAAGGCGGCCACTTGGTAGAAACACTAACATGCCGGACAAAACGTTTAGCGGCGTTTCGTCCGCTTTTACGCTCTGGGTTCAAATTCCGCCGGTGTCGACTTTGCCTTTTCTCCTTTCAGGGCCGATGAAATAAAGACCAGTTGAGCTCTGGGGTCGATGTAATTGACTTAGCCCCTCCCCAGAAATTGCTAGCTTTGTGCCAAAATTTGAAATCAAAGTGATGTAATTTAAAATTTTATGTCACTGGTCAAGAATACAAAATTTTATCTTCACTTTGGGAAGATGTAGCAGGGAAGATTTTATAAATTGGGAAATATAATCATCAACCCCTGTACGTTATGTCTTGGTCCTGAGACTCATAGGGCTGATTACCAGGTTTCCATAGCGTATAAGGGGTCAAGATCACAACATTCTGTTAGCTTGCTTTCTTCGTTTCAACACGCTGTGTATTTATAGCGAAAAATTTTGTATGTGGTCAGACGATCTAAAGTCTATATTTCAGCATATTGGCATAGAAAATTGTTTTCTTTTGCCCTTATTTTATAATTGTTTATAATTTTCACCTTAAAATATATTTTAGTATGCTGGCCACTGATAAAATTCTTTTTTGAAAAATTTTATCCCTATATTGGAAGTGTATATATATATATAAATAGAAATTCCTTCGTACAGTACTATATTTCTGAAAAAATGAATTTTTCTGATAATTTTTCCACTTCAATAATTAGATGTTCATAAGTTATTAGGTGCTATTAAAGTGGAAAAATTATCAGAAAAGCCATTTCTAATCAACTAATTATAAATCTCTGGGCGAGAAAACTGTAGTAACAGTACCGTACAATGGTCTTTTTGCCCCATTATAGCAAAGAAGAATGCGATGACCAAAGATATGGTCGTGTTCTCTCCTGCATCAACTGAAGCATGAACGATACATAAAAAACCCATCAAAACGAAATCAAAGCAAGAACCAGGGCTTGATCTCGTAACGGCTGTTTCTATGATTACGATGCTTACAAAACTTTCCTGAGCGAGCTGTTTACGTCTGGCGCGTATTAATTATGTATTCCATTATCTTTTAAGACTATTTATAAATCAAGAAATACAATCACCACAACATCTTATCATAGAAGTACCCGTTGACATCTTCGAGAATTTTTTGTTTTTATTTTTCATACGTACCCGGAGAGACCTAGATATACGCATTCATCCACGCACACACAAGCGCACGCACATACACACATTTACAGATATATATTTATACATAGACATTTATATAATGTGCATCTCTCTCTAACACACACACACTATATATATATATATATATATATAGATATAATATATTTATTTGTTTATATATTTAAATATATATATACATATATATATATACATACATACATAACCTGCATACATACATACATACATACCTACATACATACATACATACATACATACATACATACATACATTAACATATATATATATATATATATATATATATACATATATAAACATTACGTATTTGACTAAATATACGTGTATATAAGCATAAATATATATAGAGAGATATGTGTAAATATATATGCATATTTGCAGACATGTATGTATATATGTGCATGCATGCAAATATAAGGAGAGAGAGAGAGAGAGTGAGAGAGAGAGATGCAGACAAACCAAAACACAAAGAGAGAAAAAGATAAAAGATATGTCAGTGCACGTGTGTGTGCGTATATATATATGTGTGTGTATTTATGTACATAAGCACACAAATATATACAGCATACACATATAATATACTCATATATATTATATATATATATATATATATTACATATACTATATATATATATATAATATATATATATATATATATATATATATATATATATTATATATATAAAGGTCAGACATAATCAAAAGTATTTTCTTCGTCGACGATAATTGAAAAGAGGAAACATAAAGCAAGAAGCAAGTATAATATAAAAAAAATTAAACTACAAAAAACCTTTAGGTGTTGTCATGACGTCATCAAGATTGGATTTCAGTTGAGTATAGGTTAACATTATTATTGTC
>NW_021829939.1:0-34821 GCF_006345805.1 Octopus sinensis | reverse complement strand
AAGTCGGCTGAGCCGCTAATAACATCCGAGTCAGTTCGGATGCCGAAGCGTGCTAAGCCTTCCGAGTGGGCTACAGGTGATACCGCCCAGCAAAACCTAGGGGGAAAAGGCGTACTCCATACGTGGAAATGCCACCGCACTCCCCCCCTGGCGAGCGTGCTCCCCAGGACAGTGTTAGTCCTGCGGTGGAGTTGTGTGTGCGCCTACTAAAATTATGTAGGCGACGAAGTGCAGTGTAGCAGATATGCTACATTGCAACATGGCTGAGGCCAAGAAGATCCTTGGCGAGGAACCGATATGATGCTCAACATTATATCGGTGAACGCGCGCTCCTTGTCCGGTAAAGGAGACGCCGTTCAGTGGATGTTGGCCACCACGAGTGCGGACATTCTGGTGGTCAACGAAACGAAGGTAAGGGGGGGTCCGTACGTAGTTGATGGCTACAACTGTTGTCACATACCCTGGAAACAGGGGGTCAATATGTGGCACGGGAACTAGCCTCTTCTACAAGCCGTACCTTGCTCTCCGGAGCTCAGGTTTATGTTCTTGTAGCCTATGTGAATTCCTCCAAGTGAGGATTCGCATAGGTAATTTAACATTTTACCTAGGGGCGATGTATTCGAAGAACTTTACGGCGTGTTCTGGCACGTACGGGAGTTCATTGGAAAGCATCCGAAGGCGATGGTCGTTGGGGACCTGACGCCAAGCACCAAGAGCTCGGTTTCAGGGTAACCAACGCGCATGGTTTGGCTCTAAAGACGCTGGTTGAAGACCTCGGGTTGGAAATCAGATCTTCAAGCGAGCCAAACCACATCGATTCGCGGGGAGGACAAGACTGGCTAGGCCTTGCTCTGATAAGCCCCGGGGATGCTAAATTGGGTTAGTAACACAATCTTATTGCCTGATATTGGAGCGACCATCTGCCTTGATTGCACGAACTTCGTGAGCCAGTTCCTCAAAGGGCCCCAGGATACTTTGACCTCCGGTCCGGTTCCTGGGCCAACCTGGAGAGGTTCATGGCCAGCAGGTTGCCCACTCACGCCTGGTGGGGAATACCTGCGCCAACATACGAGAGTTGGAGGCGTTAGATAATGGAATCAATGCTGCCCTGTCTGATTATATGCGAGATAATTTCAAACAGAACCCAGTACAGGGCCAGGCACATTCACGCTCCCGTACCGGGTGCTAAATAAAATTAGATTCAAGCGCCGGCTGTCCAGACTGCGGGACAAATGCGTCTACCAGGAGAACCGTGTCTGGTTTCGCGGCTGGATCAGCCGGCTTCAGAGGGAGATCCGGAGGGAAATCCGTGAACACGAAAGTTCACGGTGGGAGCGGGCCTGCCAAAGAGTGGACCCGCGTTTCCGGACTTCTGGAAACAACTGAAGAGCCTGTCGGGGAGAGGGGAGGCAAAGTCAGTGCGCCTTAAGCGCTCTGATGGAACCCTCGCCTCGGACCCGGTGAGGTGGCTGATATATTTTCAACTCACCTCAACACATCTCGGAACTGACGGAAGTCAGTTCGTAGAGACGTCGTCTTTTGTTACTATCCAGGAGGTATTGTCTTGGGACAAACGCTGCCAGCTGGACATATCAAGGGTCGATGCAGGCGAAGTTTCCGGAAGGGAGATCCTGGCAGCGATCTCCCGAAGTAAGAACACCGCGGCGGGCTAGATCGGATCCCTATGTCCATCTTCAAAAAGCCCCGCCGTTGTTGATCACGGCCTTACAGTTTTGTTTAGCGGGAGCTTGCGACTTGGGATGATTCCTTCCAGGTGGAAAGTGGCTGAGGTAATCTTCATTGGAAAACCTGGGAAGCCTTATGATGTCCCCGGGGGATACAGGCCCATTTCCTTGCTTCCCGCTATATCTAAAATCCTAGAAAGGATCATGCACCGAAGGCTCCTGGAGGAGCTGACGGTGGTTGACGCCTCCCGGAGTTCCAATGGGGCTTCAGGAGGGTCGTTCAGTGGAGACTGCTTGTGGAAGGTGTCTTCCGAAATGAAGAACGCCCTCCAGAAAAGGGAGTGTGGTATGTTAGTTAGTCTTGACATAGAAAAGGCCTTCGACTCGGTGTGGCACGACGGCCTGCGGAGTTCCCTCGCCACGTGTGGGGTTTTCTCCGTGTCTAAGCGCTGGTTGTCGGGGTTCCTCGAATCTCGCGGTCAGGTCGTGCGACACCAGGGGGTCTTTTCTAAAGTCGCAACAGTCCTTCGCGGGGTCCCTCAGGGTTCTGTGCTGAGTCCCACACTGTTTAATATCTTTATGGCCTCTGCACCTATGCCAGTCAATGCTCGTACTGGAATGGTGATCTATGCAGACGACATTATCCTCTGGGATCAGTCGATGAAACCAGAGCGTGCGTGTCGTAGGCTACAGGTTGCTGTGGATGAACTTGTAAACTGGTGTGGGAGTAGGGGTCTAAAGATGTGTGCGGACAAGTGCAGTGTCCTTAAAGTCTGTAAAAGGACGAGGGGTTACACTAATTTTATCCCTAGGTTATCGCTGGACGGGTCAGCGATCGCTGTAGTTGATCGGACAACTTACTTGGGCGTGGTCTTCAAGCAGTCAGGTAAGTTCGATGATCACATTGCACGTACTAAAATGCGTGCAATGCAGCGATTAGGCGCGTTGCGTGCTTTCCACTTGAGGAGAGGTGCCTGTTCCGTGTGTTCAACGTCATGGTGTTACCCGTGTTACCTATGGCGTGCACGCTTGGCACTTCTGCGAGGACAGGGAGAAGTACGTTGACGCGCTTAAGAAGTAAGAAGACGAGCCATCAGGCTAGCCTATGGCTTAGGATGGCGTGATGAGCTCTCCAACGCCCAGGAATTGTCCCTCAAAGCCTCCCTGAGGTCCTAGAGAAGATAATGACTGGGTGGCAGTAAGACGGTAAGTCCTAACCTGTGGTTGTGTAGAGAGGCGAGCGTGTGTGCTGGACCGAAAAGGCAGGAATGCCGAAGGTCTCCTTATGTTACCTCACTAACAGCCTCTCAACTAATTATTTAAAATAAAAATTTTCCTATAATATAACATAACCATTTGGACTTTTTATTGTTTTTATTTCCACATTATTAGAAATTAAGTATGTTTCTGTGTGACCAAAGGGGAAGTAACCCAAAGTGAGTATAGAGAACAGGGAGTCAGGCGTATGGGTAAACTTAAATAAGACTAATTTAATTTAAATCAAGATATTTCTAATTATAATTTTTGTGTTTTAAATAATTAATAATAATTAAGAAAAAAACTCTAACCCAAAGGTTAGTTATCAAAAATTCGATTACTAGGTAATAGAAGCGACGTTTTCAACAGGTAAATATAGAGTTGATGATGTTTATATCTCACGAATTTCAATTATTTTGGATGAATTACCGGTTAGATTTAAAAGGCTAAAACTTCATTGAAGATGAGTTTTGCGATTACAATAACAAGGCACAGGGACAATCGTTAAAAATAGTTGACTTATTTTTAAAGAGCGAGTGCTTTTCGATGGACAGCTGCTAGTACTGTAATATAATGTTGGTTTTGTAGTTGTTTTTTATGATAAGAACATTAACTATTTTTTATGTTTGTCCAAATTGACTCTTTTTCATGTAAAATGTAATGTTATTAAATAAAATCAGAGTGAAACCTATAATGTCAAGAAATTACAAAATATAAAAAACATTTCAATTTCAAGAATATTCCGCTAAACCATTTAAAGACAAATTTATTAAATTTTATGGAAATCTAATTTTGTGTAATATAAATTCCTTAAAGTGCAAACTTGGTTCAATTTAATCCCATAATTATTTGACGTCACGTGACGAGCATCACACAATATTTATTATTGTGTTGTCTTTATTTTATAAAAATCTTCAAAAAATATACTCAACGAGATCGCATATTGAAGAATTAGATCTGTGAATTTTGGATGTGATAAAACTGGAACATTTTTACGTATTTGAAGTGGGGGAAAATAAAAACATATTTTTTAATAAATTGTGCACAATACTAGTTTGACCATTTTTAATGTATATTAAAAAATGTACTATAGTCATTTATTTGAGGTCGGGCATAAAAATTTTCCGGAAAGCAAAAGTGGGACATTTTTAATCTAAAATTATTATTATTTTAAGCACTAACACGATTCCATAGGTCATGGCAATGCATCTGCAACACAATAAGTCAGTTCTCTGAACAGTTTTCTTTATTTCTGACGATTTTGCAACATGTTATGATCTCTGCAATCATTAAGGCGTTTCACAATTTTTTCTGAGGTCAAGAGTAACTACCAATTACGTTTTCAAACATTTAGATCAATAAGGTCAATTTAAAATGACTCATTCGGAACAAAAGCGAAAACATGATTAGTTTCATTAACGGTTTAAACACTCGCAGGAGAAGTCAATCCCACTTTGCTTATACAGTTCATACTGGTTAAGAGCGAGTTCGACGGCTTCCTTACTTTTTGTTTCTGCTGGTTGTACCCTCCAATGTCGTTTTAGGTGACTTGGGGCTTCTTATCTTGCCGAAACATTTCTTGATTTGTTTTAAATTTTTGAGGATGTGACTCCCACTTCAATAAATATTATCTTATTTTTGTTTTATCAGAAAAATTGGCAAGATTTTTGTTTTTTTACTTGAATGTCAGTTTAAAAAGTCGTATATATTCTTATTTTAGCAAACTATTTGGCACAATTTTGTAAACAAAAAACTTTCAAATAATTTTAAAATGGTATAGGATCAAAAATGTTAAGACTATATTGATTGATAGAACTTCACTTGAAAACTATGATTAACTGATAGGATAAAATGACTATAGCATCTATTTTTAATAACAATTAAGCCCAATGAATATTACTAACGACTATGCGAAATTCTGTAAAAGAATAATACCGGGTATTGGATAAACATATTTCAATTACAGGTTTGAAATAATTATTTTATAGCTGGTTTAAAATTACAGAAATGAAAAAGAATGGAGATTTTGACATTCTAAAGCAATAACATGACAGAAAATCGTTTTTTTGTAATAGATGTATCACATCGGTTAGTTAAGAAAACTAAATGGTCTAACACTTTATCCTAACTATCTCATAGTTCAAAGTTAGATGGTCTAACACTTTATCTTTATCCTAACTATCCTTTGATCAAAAGTCTACGGCTCAAAAAGCAAAGATTAAAAAAAATTCTTGAATAAGTTTTTCATTCTGTCAATTTTGTTTACAAAATGCTAAGTGATTGGGAGTTTATGTAGCTTTCAAATCAGTAAATTGATTTATTAAGACAATGTTCACTGAGATTTTGAGATGAAACTTCAATTCTGAGATGAAATTTTATTAAAGAAATTTTACAATTTTTATACACGTAGAGTAATGTTCAGAAATGTTGACTTATCATGAGACAGAAAGTCTATATCATATATCACTTCAGCTTGTCTCTGCGAATCGTGTAAAATGCCCTGCTCATATCAATGCCCAATATTATGGTTACCATTTCAAATTTTTGGCATATGGCAGAAATACATCTGTCTCCTTATATTACATCGGCAATTGATCTTCCAAACCTGAATCCACTTTGGATGATCAATTTCTTTTTATTTATAATAAAGTAGCTTTATTCAAATAAAATTGTATCAAATCGAAAGTAATTGGAGGATCAATGAAAAGTAAAAAAGTAGTCAAATATTGTTTAGTTTAAATTGCAATTTGAAAATATTAAATTAAGTAGAAAAAATAAAATTGAATAGGTTATATTTAATTTATAACTCGATGACACATTTTGTTATTTTTGCAATCATAGTCAGGAGTTTCTGCTCGAGTCCACTCAAAGTAGCAATAAAGTATAAAGACAATATTCCTTCCAATATCTCTTATGGCCATCAGTTTGATTTGAAATGGATAGAATATCTTAAAACATTTAGTTGTTCATTATACTAACTTTCGTAGACAAAAAATATTCACCACACGAAGAGAGTTGGAGACGGGAAATATTTCGAAGCAATCTTGAACTAATTGATCAACACAACTTGAAGTACGAAAGAAGAGAGACTTCGTATGCTTTAGGAATCAATCAGTTTGCAGATATGGTATCTCATCATTTCTTCTTTAATTAATCAGGAATTGGAGAAATGCATAAAGGATATCATTTTGACCTCAATTTACCCAAATTTCAAGAATTTAGTTCCAAGCCCGAATTTGAAGATAATTATGACGTCCCAGTCAATTTTAGTTGGGTGGATCGTAATGCTGTCACTCATGTTAAGAGTGAAGGAAATTGTGCATCCTGTTATATATTTGGAGCTGTATAAGGCACTAATCAATTCGTAGTTGGGAAGTTTTGAAGGCCAATTCGCTATTAAATACGGCAAACTTGTTAGCTTCAGTGAGCAAAATGTACTCGACTGTATTGGAACGGACGGATGTGATGGGGGCACCGTGCAGAGTGTTTTTAAATATATAATGAAAAATGGTGGCATTGACACCGAAGAAATGTACCCTTACGAAGCCAGGGTGTACAATCTCATGTCAATCTTTAGAGTTGGTTTTGCAGATATAGAAAAAATGTTGTAAAAATGACTGGATTCAAAACATTCACATCAGAATCTGAGTTAATGAAAGCTCTGATCAACGTTGGACCGATCACTGTAGCTATCTGTGCTTTAGATTTATCATTTCAATTATATAAAAAAGGTAATCTTGAATGTTCTAAATTAAGGAGTTTACGACAATCCTCAATGTCAAAATTGTACAAATCATTCCATAGTTGTCGTTGGTTATGGAATTGAGAATGGAAAAGAGTATTGGCTGGTCAAGAATAGGTACAATCAACCGTCTTATAGGCAGTTGGTCTAGTTACTACGGAGAGAACGGTTATATAAAAATGGCAAGAAATAAGAACAATCAGTGTTATATCGGACGTTACAATATACCCAATTTTAAATTTTAAAATAAATATTTTTAGTTATTCACACTTTTAATTCATTACTATCATTTATTAAAACCATTTTTTAAAGCTTTCTGCGAGCTATAATATGAGATAGTCAAAATTTGAGAATTGGCCAATATACTAAGAAAATTAATTTTTATCTTAGTAAATTTCGAGGTGGCCAATTTGCGAGAGTTCACTGTATTCAATTCTAACAGTATTTAAAATAATTAGTAAAGTAGTAAGACAAAATTTCTCAAATAGTCAATAATCCTCAAACGATAAATTGGCTCGACAACATCCAACCACTGCCTGACTTGACCAAAACCCTCAGTGCCCAAACGATTCTCCACGGCAATCATATCTTTAACGACTCCCAACCCACCCAACTCCTACCACTCACACCACACAGGATAACTCGACATGACTCTTCCTTAGATATATTCCCCGGAATGTCCATTAATTCCATCACAGTCTAACATTTGTTTAAAATTTCCCGACACTTCATCAATTCATAGGACTGAACAACTTTAGTAGGCAAAGACAACTCTTCTATCGACATATTGAACTCCGCTCTCTTCTCCAAAGGAGATAATATATCCGATTTATAATAACTTAAAAGGTCCCCATAAAAAGTACTATGGAACTAATTCTTCACTATGTCTGCAAAGGTTTGAGCATCCTTACGGAAATGTCGTCACTATTATTCCAAAATTTTCCAACAATTTTGTCAATTTTAAAAATAGTGAGGGAATGGGGAAGAAGGTGCATTCTAAACGCCAAAAAAAGATACTAAAAAACAATTAGTTAATTTTTTGTTTGAAAAATATTTGATTATCTTATTTTTGTCAAGGATTAAAATTGATGACAGCTGTCATGATTGGAGTTTCGGACGGTTTCATTCTTGGCGCTCAACATAATATTTTCCAAATTCGATGGCAACCAATGAGAGGTACAATTACAGTCAACACTCGTTAATCCGAATCTCAATAATCCGAATTTGTTTAATTAAAATTACAAATTTTGTAACTTGATCCAAATTTGATTCAATGTTTCGAAAATTCAATAATCCGCAGTCCGAACGATAGGATTAATATAATTTCAATTAATTTTGTTTATTATTATCAAAAAAATAATTTTGTTGATAATTTTTTGTATTAATTTTTTTTTCAAAATTAATTAACAGCACGCTTTTTATAATTCTATGGTTAGAAAAATGACCGAAATTTATCTAAAAGAACAGATTTGTTAAATCAAGGATTCGATGAAAGTCTCGCTGAATGAATTGTCTCAAATTATTAGAAGAGAATTAAACCTGGACCTAGAAAATTCTACTTTATCTGAAATTTTAAAAAATAAAGAACAATGGAAAAATAGTGAGAGTTCAAAGCTTCTAAAAATCATTATCTGCTTGAGAATTTATTGATAGATTGCTATCTTGAATGGATGTTATTAACGGTTACCTGACTGATGAAACATTATTACTAAAGCAAAGGAATTTGGACAAAAGCTAAATATTGAAGATTTGCAGGTTGATGGCTGTCCAGTTGTCGTGTGACTGGTGTAAGACTAACTCACAATTTCCTGCTGTGACAGAGAAAATACTCGATGCAGCATTTTATTATAGAAAATCTCCGTGTTTTTCCCGATATCTTAGTTCACTCCGCCGGGTCCTGTCAGAGGGATTGTTTTTCAGTGTCAAAAAACGCCACGGCAATTTCGCCAATATATTTTGAAGCATTTTTTTAAATCAGTATGCAGTGATAAAAATATTTTGTTGATGAATACTTCGTTTTCATAACATTTGATTGGCTTCAATTAAGATTTATAAATATTTCTAAAATGAATTGAATCAATATTTAAAAATCAAATTTCTTCGAACATAATCGGCCTTCAAAGTCACTCTTGGTTTTCTTGAATCTAACATTCTACTTTACAAAATAAGACATCCATCTATAAGAAGCTATTTGAAAAAGATATAAAAAATCTCAGAAAAATTAACGACCAACTAATGTATTTATTTTTTCAACGTTAAGAAATATGAGAAAGAGAAAAGTGTAATAAGCGACGAGAAGATTGTAACTTTCTTTTTGTTGCAGATTTGAAATTATAATAATAATAAACGTTAAAAAGGCCAGCTCGTTTCGCGACTGTCGTGACTCCTCTTCGAGATGATTAAACCAATCTCTAAAAGAAGTTTGATAGTTTTAGGGTCAGTTACCCCTATTGGTTTCGAGAGCCAGGGGGACGAGGCAACAAGTGTCGGTCAATTAAGCATATTTTGTCCCATCTTGAACGGGAATAATGTAGACCCGTCAGAAAGTTTTCCGTCACCGCGATCTATCTGCATCATCCTTTGATTAATCTTATTTTTAGTGATAAAGTAATTTTTAAGATTGTTGACAAAGCCTGCATATATTTATTGCATAATTGTTATTTACGCGTCAAAAACACTATTAATAAATAATAATACAAATTTCGGAGAATATTCTACAGTGCCGGATTGACCAATTTAATGAATTTACGACGTTTAGTGAAATTTTTCCAGAAAAATGGATACTTGTGCATTTCATACATCACCAAATAAAGCCCGAAATAAATTAATGAAATTTTTTGAATATTAGGTATAAAATTAAAAAATAAACAATGCCGATTTAACTATGTTTAACGACAGCGAAGCAGTCAACAAGGCATTTTTTAACCTCCACAAGTTGTCTAAGAACATAAAATTTACGTCGGCAATGATTTTCGACGACATAACAGATTGTCTGACTACATATTGCCAACAAAAATCAGATGAATCAAATTTGATAACTCGAATTTGAAAGTGACTAAGGCCTTTTTAAAATGTAAAAAAATGAACAATGCAAATTATATAAACATTTTTAAAGGAGTGGAAGAGCTAAAAATACGTACTTCTTTCTGACGCATACGAGTTTGTCCCCCTTGCTTTTAGACCACTGGCGTGCTAAGTAAAGAAGCGGATTGCGTATGCTCGGCGATAAAATTGCCTTGAAGACGCATGACCGAAGGATGCGAGCTGCCTCTTCCAATCTCTATTCTACGCGGAACTGCCTCTCGATCCGCAGTGCGTCTTTGCGGACTGACCGGCAGGTCCCATATAGCTCTAAAAAAGCTAAACTCGTTTATTTTTCAGCAAGATAATGACCCTTGGCATATTTCAGAAACAATAATTAAATATATAAAATCCAATAGACCAGTGTTTCTTAACGTCGTCCCCCGAAGCATGTTTAGCTCAATTAATTTTTATAACTGAAAAATTATTTATTCATTTGAATATTTAATTAATTTTATTCCACTTTTTTTGTTATTTGATTGTAATGGTAAATCGCAAATGGATTGATTCTTATGTCTAATATGGATTTACCAAATATACTGAATCTGAAAACGTCGATAAATCGCAGTGCATGATATGCGACGTCATAATGGGAAACAACTTTTTAAAAAAACATAAGGAAAAAAATCACCCACAGAATGCTGACACTGTCGAAAGTTTTATTGCAAAGAGAACTTGGAAGTATATACTCCAAAAGGTTGAAAGATTATTCGTCGATTGTCAAAAATTTTATGGAAGGAATTGAAAATCCAATTCTTGTTGGAGACTTAAATGCAAAGCATACTGCATATGGGTGCGTGAAGTCAAATCAGGATCTGTTCAATTATTCTTGGATTCCGAATGTCAATAGACTTTTTGTAAAATATTGATGTTCCTGTGCCGGCGTTAGCACCAGGATGCCAAGGAATATCAATCGAGCTGTATTCAGGAATAGTGATACTTCCAGACGGCATGCCAGACGCTATCAATCAGCAACATTAATTGGAATCATTTCAATTTTTATATGTCTATGAAATTGGCAAATACTCAAGAATTGAAAATACTAAATCTTGACGAGATCAATTATTTGGATGAAAGAATGAGAAACATTATTCGAAGTTATCTGGAGGACTATGGAAAAAAGAGGTTTCTCTTCTCGTACAAAAATCGATTGATAAATGAAGAACAATCCAAACTACTTGGTGAAAAAAGGAACGTGGAAAGTAAACTAAAGCGGTGTTGGGACCCGCAAGACGCTATCTTCCTCAAACAAAGAATAAAATCGATTAAAAACTTATCAGAGAAAAGGGGAAAAGGAACAAGCTATTGTCAATCAATGTTTAAATCAAAAAATGGAAACAATTTATGTTCTACATGGATTGATGTTAAAAAAGCCTTTGATTCGGTCGAACATTTCCCCCTCTTGATAATCCTTCAGATCCATTTTTGTTGGATTCTGAATCTGTTCTTGAATTGATTGACGATTATCATGCTTCTTTCCGCATTCCTATTCGAATCCAAAATCTCCCCGTATTTCTGCGGCCCAAATCTTATCCTCTCTAATCGATTCTGTCATTTCCGACCCATCCATTTCTAATTGGAATGTTTATTCCTTTTTCCAACCTTTGCGTTGGGCTCCTCTGCCCGTCTCCCCGATGATTCCTTTGTTTTTATCTTTAAAAAGAATATGAGTCAGTTTATGAAGGGCTCTCTCGTTCCGTCTCTCTCATATAAAATCTAATTCTAAACCCTCGTTGAAGAATGCTTTACGGTCTCGGATTAATTCCTGTTTAATGTCGCACGATGTCAGCGCGGCTTTAACTCAGCAAAAAAGCTGAAAATTTTTGTGTAATTTCTGGAAAGCTGTATCTTTCAAGAAAAGATTTGTTGCAGGTTTTTTTTTCCATTTATCCTTTAGACAGAACAGAAGAGTCGATAGTGGAAATCGACGAGTGCAAATTTTTTCACAGAAAGTACCATCAAGGTCATGGGCGACCAGGCCATTGAATATTGGGTGGAATAGACAGGGAAATAGAAAGTGCTTTTTTGAAAAAGTTGCAAGTGCTTTTTTCCATTTATCCTTTAGACAGAACAGAAGAGTCGATAGTGGAAATCGACGAGTGCAAATTTTTTCACAGAAAGTACCATCAAGGTCATTGGCGACCAGGCCATTGGGTATTGTGTGGAATAGACAGGGAAACTAGAAAGTGCTTTTTTGAAGAAGTTGTAGGTTCTATTTGCATTTATCCTTTAGAAAGAACAGCGGAAACATTTAATGAAGTTATCGTTCGACGCGTACTTCCCGGCACCCATATCATTACTGATGGTTGGGCCGCCTATAATGGGATTACGCAGATTGGAGGGATTTATTCACAAATATGCAAATTTTCAACCCCCTTGAAACTTGTGGATGAAGAAAATAATGTGATTGCCCATCGTCCAAATGAAAGATTTCAGATGGATTTAATTGATCTGAAGGGGTTTCAATTATGGTATTGTTTATTAAAGATTTATATATTTTTGCCGCGGTAGCCAAGAATTGATCGACGAATCAATAGAGGTTCGATCGATATTTCGACATTACGATTCAAATCTCGTGCCAATTGTTTATCAAGTTGCTCTTGGTCTGGTAACATCAAGCATCTTCTCTGACTCCAAACTACCCAAAAATTGTTAATTTCTCTTGGAACAACATGTTATGATATAGGCAGCCCATGCAAAATTAGTATACAATTGGATGATCTACCGATTTAACATCAATACTATGATTTTTTATTAAATTGTTTTGTTACTGGTGGTCCCCCAGAAAAATTCAACAACCAAAGTGGTTCTCGGTTAAAAAAGCCAAGAAACACTGCAATAGAGCATGTTTGGGCGATATGAAAATAAATTATTGGCAAATCCAGCCAAAAAATTAAAAGCTTCCAAAAACCGAACTCTATGTGAAAAATAGAAGACTAGTCATATATTTTTGCCTCGGTAGCCAAGAATTCATCGATGAATCAATACAAGTTCGATCGATATTTCGACATTACGATTCAAATCTCTTGCCAATTGTTTATCAAGTTGAAGTCTCTCGTAGAGGCAAATGGGGGGATCGTGGAAATGGATCACAAACCATTCACCGTACATACAGAAAATGTGTGGGGTCACAGTCGGAACATCGTGAAAAGATGGCTCGACTGTTGAGAAGTGTCGGAATCACCTGAACGTGTTAGTTAATGGTTAAGACGGTGATTTTGTTTGGCTTAAATAATAATAATTGTCACCAGAAAAATTAGAATCACACTATAAAAAAACTCGTGAGCGTTATTTTAATAAAAATGGAAACTAGAACCATAAAAAATAAACAATAAAATACTAAAAATGATCAATATGGTGTAGAAGAAAATAAATTTAATTGAAAAAATTCCATAGGAATGGAGATTAATTAATTGATAAAATGAATACAAATTTACTTGCAAAATAAACCTTATTCAGGATATTTTACAAACGGTCAATTTAATTAATCTTCAAATATATAAAAATGATAATATTATAAAAAAAAATATATTGATAGCAAGAAATAATAAAATAAGAATTAACAACAGGAATGCACAACACAAGAAAAGAATACAACGTGCTTAACACGTGAATAATTTATTTTATTCGATTTGATAAATTAGGAAAAATATAAATAATAAATAAGATTTAATAAAAAAATTTAATATCTTAGGTCTGTGTAAACTTTGTAGGAATTTAGTTTCAGCCGTTTCACATTAGTGAGGACGTCCGGTTTACCAACATACCAATAATGGGCAATTCACATTTAGACATTCATCAATTTAGAACTCTTTTAGGACGAAATTTATAGATTTCTGTTTGGTTAATGACGGAAAGTTAGACAATAGACAATATAAACAAAATATCTTTTTATTCGGATCATATCCGTCGATAACGTATCAATACAACTAACATAATTAAACATAAGCAAACTTTTTGATAACGACACGTCCGCGTTACCCATACTATCGTCTTACACACTTGACCTATATTGTTACCTAGTTTTTGTGAAAATTGACCTAGATTAAAAACCCCTTGTTTAAATTACTTTTCCTTCTCATTTTTGAGGTCTTTACTGTTTTCTGATTGCAATATTTAAGGAGGTCTAAAATTGTAAAATAAAGCTTTTAAAATAGAAGAAATTAGAAATGCTTTATATGAATTAGTATCTTAGGCAAAGTAAAATTTGAAATAAATATCGATTATGTTAAAAATATATTTGATGCCACGATTCAGACTAGGGACTCAAATCTTTTATATCCATCTAATAACCTTCGTTTGGAGTTTTTGCTTTAATGTTAATCAAGGAATATGCACTTTTAATGACTGACTTTGAGCACAGTCCACACATTCAGCACAAACATTTCCGATAATTAATCTCTTTATACTAAAAAATAGTTGTCAGACTATTCTTCAGAGATCGGCCGCTAACTTTGCTGAAAAAGCAAAAATTGCCAAATATTCCACAATCGGAGATTCGTACCGCTTTGTTCCTGTGGCAGTCGAGACTTCGGGTGTCACAGGAACTGTAACTGAGTCATTCCTCAAAGAAATCGGACGTAAAATCGCTCATATAAAAAACGACTGGAGGGAACCCACATGGCTTCGACAGAGAATAGGTTTGGCCGTTGTTCGCGGCAATGCCTATTCAATTATGTCGTCAGCCGCGAATTAATTATATGCGCGTTTTGGAATTGGAACCGTCCATACCTCTTTTTTTTAACATTAGCACTATATAAAACAAAAATGACTATTCTTTCAATTTGTTTACTTCATAATGCGTTTTCAAATGTAAACTCCAACTTTCAGATTTAATAGTTGACAAATGTACAGTGCTCGTCAAAAAAAATTGCTCAGCCATTTTTTCATGCTTTTATTGACAAATTAATGAAAAATTTAATCTTACGCTTCATTTTTATTCTAATTCTTAAGTATACTAATTTATTAATGCGATTTCATTTCAATATAAGGAATTTAAAGCATAAAAATTTAAATCTTGTGACAAAAAACATTGCTCACTTTTCTTGTTATTGCATATGCCACGTTCTCCCAAGAAACAGTTAACTGAATTTAAAAAAGGGATGATTATTGCTTAAATAATAATAATTGGATCGAAATTTTGTTCGGGTACACATGCTGGAACAGATTGCAAGGACTCTAACATGAAAAAATGTGTCAACTGCGGTTCTTCGAGCCACTTGGCAAATTATCGGGGCTGTGAGAAAGCTAAAGAAGCTTCAAAGCTAAAAAATGATAAAATTCTGGTTCAGAAACTGTTAAAAGAAGCTTCTGAGAATGCTAAAATCAACCAAACAGACATAAAAAATTTACCCTTGAAGCCATGGGCGGGATGGAACGTTCCAAGAGTTAGGAAAACAGTTGAAGTTGGAACACAGACAGAGGAAACGACTATATCTCACTCGGCGGTGCAGACTTTGTCGACTTCAGGAGCTGGGTCAATGACGGGTCGACCTCGAGCTGACTTAATTAATGAGCTCGAAAGATCTATTAAGGACATGACCAGAACTAAAAAAGATGCCAAGTTTTTACTCGGTTTGGTGGCTCTCCTAAAAGAGGGAAGCAGCCACCAAATAAATCAAACGTGACCAGGATTACCCTGGTTAATGCCCGCTCTCTTCGAAAGCGGGCAGCAGAGCTGATAGCTCTTATCAGCACAGTTCAGATGGATGTATTTATCATTAACGAGACGAAAATGAAGAAGTCTGGAAGTATCACTATTCCTGGATACAGCTCGATTGATATTCCTTGGCATCCTGGTGCTAACGCCGGCACAGGAACATCAATATTTTACAAAAAATCTATTGACATTCGGAATCCAAGAATAATTGAACAGAATGTATGTGAATTAGCATCCATTGATTTAAAAACTTCTATTGGATGGATAACCGTTGGAGGTATATACTCCAAAAGGTTGAAAGATTATTCGTCGATTGTCAAAAATTTTATGGAAGGAAAGGAAATGATCGCCTTGTGTCTTGGAAATTGTCCTGCACTTCTTCGACAAGAGAGAGCATGGTGTCCGTAACAATCGACGGTGGCCCCACACCGGCATTTGTGAGTCCGGCAAATCTCCAGTCCAAGTCTGGTGCTGATGTCAATTCGGACAGTATCGTCGTCAAAGTGAGTTCCGACACTATCAACGGGGAGTGCATTGATCCAAGCTCCACTCGATTCGCATCTTCCAGTCACTAGACAGGCACGTCTGTGTTGGTTTGACTGGTTCAGAAGCCTCTCGTATTTATCCTCGCAGATGGTCTTTCAGTTTGGAGTTGGAGAATCATCCTGATCAGCAGTTGGTTGGAGTCCAAAGAGGATAGATATGCGGGGCGAGCCAGATCATTCGGAGAAGGGATTCCCAGTCCGCCCAGGTTAACGGGTAGGGTCGCTTGGTCCCACCCTTGGTCGTCGAATTTCACATTCGTAATGCGTTCAATTGTGGTCCGAAAGAGACGATCGATATTGTCGAGCTGTTGCGTTTTCAGGTAGCAGGGTCACCCCGAAGAACGTAATTTAGTTTCTGTGCTGACAAGGCGTTTTTTAGCAGGAATAGGGAGGTATGTGCGTCTAGCAACTCCAAACGTCTGAAAGTTGTTTTTAGTTGATGTTCTTTTGTTATTAAAGTGTTACTGATTCCTGCATCAGTGAGAGGGCATCCAAGTATTTCTAGTTGTTCTGGTTTGGTTTCTGTGGCTTTAGGGATGATCTCTCTGAATGTTGACAAATTATTTTTTAGCAATTACAATTGTTTGTTTCTTATTTGGTTTTAATCTAGAATCTTTAGTAAAAAATTTTTTTATTTATAAATCTTGACTTTTTCATTTCAATTAAACTTACATCAATCGTATTGCTTTTTAAATAAGAAACAATGTTTTGTACTCTACAATAGTTAGTACTAAATTTTTAGGTAGCATTTTTTACAAAAACGGAAAAATCTGAATAACACCTGTCTAAATATTGGTTAAAATATAGTGAGACCTTGAATTGAAAAAATCGAGTTGCGGGGAACCTACTTTTTGGGAGAACCCTTGCTTTTGGAGAAATATTATTGCCATCCCTGTAAAATACAATGATTTTATGAAATAAACCGCTTTTTGGGGAAAATTTTACATTATCATAGACCGATAATTAATATATTTCTATTTTTTCAAATCAATGGGCCAACCTTATAGCCTATTGCGCGTAAAATGTGTATTGAAATTATCATTAAAAATACGATTTTTAATGTAAAATTCATTTTTAACCAATTTATATTAACAAAACCAACCACACGCAATTTATGAAATTAGCGTATACGTTGAATATTGTTGTTTCATTTTAGGTTTTTTTTTCACTTTAGTGATTTATTAAGGTCAAAAGAAAATAGAGAAGTTAACTAAATTAGATGAGTCGCCGAGCGGATGGACAGGCAATTTCCACGCAATATCGCGAACGATATCCACTGAAAAAGCCAGCTTGTTTCACGATTTTAGGTTATTCTAATATTTTTTGGATAAAATTTATCGTTAATTTTAATAAAAAATTATTTTTATTCTAGATCAGCGGTTCTCAAATGCGGCCCCCGGGGCCGCATGCGGCCCGCAGGATTTTTTTTGCGGCCCCTCTAGAGTAACTAACTTTTTTAATTTTTTAATAATGTTAAAATTTAATTATTTATTGATTGTTCCAAAGATATAACCGAAAATAGTTTCGATCAATTAATATGGCATCACTGCATAATTCACCAGAAAATCTTATCGCCAAGTCCATTAAATGGAACATGTTTCCAAAAAAGTCGTTAATATCGTTTATTGGATACGCTCAAAAGCGCTCAATCACCGATATTTTAAATCTTTTTTGGAAGAAGTTGATGCTGAGTATGGAGATGTTATTTTTCATACTGAAGTGAGGTGGTTAAGTCGTTCGAATGCCTTAATATTTTATTAAAGGTTCTATAAATTGCTTCCAGAAATTAAGGAGTTTACCAAAGACAGAGTAATTTTCGATGAACTTACGATGAAAGATGGATTGCCGATTTGGCTTTTTATGTTGATTTAACCACGCATTTGTCGGATCTCAATGTTGAATTACAAGGAAAAGGCAAACTCTGTTATCAGGTATATGGATATATTTCTTTGTTTATCGAAAAATTATATTTATGGATGACTTCCCTTAAAGAGGGAATACATCTCATTTTTATTTATTCACTATCTGAAAACAACGAGGCGCTGCTTATGAAAAATACATATCCATAATTGGTGATTTAATTAATCAATTTGAAGCACGTTTTGGGGTACATTTATATAAATTTAATTTTTAGAATTTTAAAAAATTCCTTCCTTTAATGAAAATATTCGCAACTCCATTCAGCGTGGAAATTAAGGATGCGCCTGCAAAGTTTCAACTAGAACTCATTAATTTACAACATGATATAGAACTGGCGGCATTGTTCAAAAAAGCGTCCATTATTAATTTTTACGAATTAATTCCTCAAGACAAATTCAAAAATATAACACACAATGCATATATGAATATATCAATGTTTGGATCTACTTTTTATGCGAATCAATATTTAGGAAAATGATTCGCATAAAAAATAAATATCGTAACAATCTCACGGATAATCACTCGAGTCAGCTTTTACGAACTTCTTCGACTTTACTTATTCCGGATTTCAAAAACTTAATAAACAAATAATACTTTCTTTTTAGTTACAACGCCTTTTTTTAGATTTTTTAGCTTGTAATTCTTTATAAGGAAATGGAAATTAAAAAAAAGAAACAGAGTCCAAAAACTCATTACCATCAGCAGTGGCTGCACTTCGGATTGCAAGCGAGTTACCGGCTTGGAAAATATAAAAATATATAAAATATTTTTTGTGCGGCCCGCGAAGCTAATCTTAATTATCGATTTGGCCCTTGAGCTAAAAAGGTTGAGAACCCCTGTTCTAGATTAAAAAGTATCAATCAATTTTAACTAATCGAGAAATATGAATACAATCTGTAACTGTTTCGTCCTCCTTTTCGATAATCAATAATATACTTATTAGCTTTAAATTGATTTTTCTTATGTATTCAAATTATATTAGAGATTTTTTAATTTTGAAAAAAAGCGGTCTTTCCTAAAGTGGTTATAATTATGTTCAGTCTAACTTTTATTTATTAAGTTGCACTCAATGCACTTAACCTTTTTAATCCAAGTTCATCTTCACAGAAAAAAAACTCAATTTTAGCCCATTCTTTGAAAATTGTTTTTTCATTTTTTAAAATAGAAATTCATTCCACAATTTTACGAGCCTGTATCTTTTATTATTATTCAACCAAGACCACTGTCTAAAGGAGGGTCCTCATTTTCCGCTGACGTTCTTCCTCTTGTTCACGCGAATTTTTTGTATGGGCGCAGCAGCTGTGTCATTCGTTATGTCGTCACCCTGTTTCTTAGACAGTTTTTTGATTGAATTTTCGAAAATTTTCCCCAATTGATGTAGCTGATCGTTTTTCCCTACGCTGCGTAGGCGTAACTAATTATGTGTTCCATGTATTGCTAATAGTTACTTCGATTGACTTTACGACAAAGTATTATTAACGAAATTTATAAATCATTCAGAAAACGACTGTTTCATTTTATTCCAGTTTATTCAAACGAGGAGATAACGTTTCTCTCTCCGTACCTGATAAACCGATTCATCACATGTCATTAACAGTTATTCATGTCAGTATTTTGAAGAAAATTTGGATTAATAAGCAATTGACAGAAATAATAATCAGACCACAAGAGCCTGTTATGAGTAGTTATGTCATAATAGGAGTAGTTAAAATGAACTTAAAAATTTACAAATTTAATTAGATGTACTTTTTATGGACCGATTAGAAAAATCTAAATAAAAGATACAGATAATTATTTCAATAATATTATAAACTTTTTTTCATTAATTTTTGTTAATTTTCTAAATTTTTAATGACAAACCTAATAGATTATTAGATGCGGTTTATTTAGTTTGTTGTACTGCTCTATTAATTAGCTTTGCTTTATTTTGTGTATTAAATTGGATTCAGAAGGAATATTTCGTGTGAAGTTTTTCTTTTAGTGATTTAATTATCTGAAATTTCGTCATTTTTGTGATATTTTCGATTTTATTCCTCTAATCTGTTTCTAATCTTTTTCTCAAAATTATATATATTACTTCCTCTCATTTCAAAGTTTTTACCAGAAGGACTGTTTTCGGTCGTTTTACTTGTCTTCACGGCTTCTTAATTTCAGTTTATTAGTCAATGATTAAAAATTATTTCAAAATTCGACTTTATAACGGAAAAAAACAATTAATAATCATAATATCTCACCAACATTTCATTGCTGATTGGATCAATCGGATAGTCCACGGGTCGTACTAAAAAACGTGTATTACTGTCTGATGTGTATAAAGGCCAGCGACAATCTATTGTGGGTAGTCGTCTATGCCGGTTTGTTAATCAATCTGCCCGGATCTAAACATTCCTATTGCATCATGACACTCTTTGGGTCTATGTCCAAGTACACTTCCCAAGTCTTCTTAATAACATTCTCCCACACAGCGAAGGGTCTTTTACAAGAGCTCCAAAGCTGCACTTTTATTAACAGTGTATCAATTTTGGGGTCCTTCGTTTCTTTGATTTTTCCTTATATAGTTTCAGTAAACTAATGTTTTCTATACAAATAAATAGTCAATAATTTATTCAGTTAGACTAATTTTGTAAATTTCGATTTTTTGATCATTTGTGATAAGAAGAGATTATTTGGCATGCATTTTATTAGAACTGACACAAAGTATATTAGGGGAGTAAAGTATGGCAGAACGTATTTGACTGGAAGTGCGCATTTATTCCAAGCTGACTTGTCTGTGTATAGTGAAGGCAAGAATGTAACGTCAATGTCAGATAGTTTTACACCCACTTTGAGGAATAGGACAATATATACCTAATCTTCCAGTTATGTAAAACGGAAAGTGTTTTTTTGTTGTTAAAGTTCCGCCCAGAAAGTAGTGGATTGTGATAAACATTTTTCATTTATCATTGTCTGAATTTGAAATTGCCTTTGTACTCACCCTTGTAAATCCTATCGACAAAAAATGTTGAATTACGAGAATTCGATGTAACAAGCTTATTCGTGTATGACAAAATAAAAAAATACAGTGAATACCCCCAAATTCGCCATTCTAAATTCGCCATTCTTAAATTCGCCATTCTTAAATTCGCCATTCTTAAATTCGCCAATTCTTAGATTCGCCCTTTTTTAAAAAAAATTCTAGTTTCAATGGAGATTCGCTAATTCTGAAATTCGCCACAATTTGTTTAAATTTTTAAATAAAAAAATATTGATAAGTAATACATTTTTAAAAAGTTCTTGTTCAAGTTTGAAAAAAGAAATGAATTCCGTCTGAGAAAATTGTATGGGCAGATGAAAACTGATAAAAAGTTAACATCAAAGGATTTTTAAATGAATTTCAAAATTTATCCAAGTCCTATACTCTCGATGAAATTTATAACCTTGATGAAACAGGGATTTTCTACAAACTAATTCTACCTAAAAGTATTTGCAAGACTCAGTTTGGACGATATAAAGATTTTAAGGATCGGATATCTGTAATGTTGTGTGTAAATAATCACAAACTAAAACCTGTTTTAATTGGAAACTTAAAGATGCCAAGATGTTTCCAAAATTACGACTATCAATGCTCTGTCGGGCCAAATGGCGGATTAATTTTGACAACTTTTTGACGAAGGAAAAAAGTCAATTTTGATTGATAATTGTATTTCTCATTGTATACCTTGTCATCTTGAAAATATAAAAGAAAGGAGGGGGTGTTCGACCCATTGCAGTTGGATCTGTCTTCCGTCGGCTAGCTTCAAAGATGGCATGCAGGGCTGTTATCTCCACATTAACCCCGCTAATGTGCCCTATTCAACTTGGAGTTGGTACCCTAGAAGGTTGTGAAGCTGCAATACACGGAATCCGTGCATTCAACCACATAAACAACAATACCCCTATATTATTGTTAAATTGGACATCCGTAATGCATTTAACACCATTCGCCGCGACTCTATATTGGAGAACTGTCTTGAATTTTGTCCCGAAATATACAACTATGTTTTCAGCTCATACGCGAAACCATCCACCCTCGTTTATGGCCCTTACCATATTTCCTCGTCCTCGGGGGTTCAACAAGGAGACTTATTGGTTCCTGTTCTCTTTTGCCTTGGAATTAATCACATTGCTAATAGCTGCTCAACCCCGCTGAATGTTTAGTACCTTGATGACTGCACCCTCGGAGGTCATCCCGAAACTGTCTTCAAGACGCTTGTTGACCTAATTCCGAGACTTGAATGCGTTGGTCGTATACTGAGCACTTCAAAAAGTGAAATCATTAATTTTGGGTTCCGTTGTGATGAATTCGAGGTTATTGTTTCCTCTTTCAGTGAGATAATTCCCGGACCGTCCATTACGCCTAGTATCAGTCTGGAGATATTAGGCTGCCCATTGATAGATGGTGGAATCAAGGACGCTCTTGAAACTAAGGAAATGCTACTGGAAAAGACTTTTGTTCGTCTTAATTTGTTGGACCCACATACAGCCTTTTTCCTGCTCAAAAATGCCCTTGGCATCCAAAAATTAAATCATGTGCTACGGGGGTCACCCTGCTTCTTAGAAAATGATCAACTTCATTCTATTAATGTCCTTTTCCGGAAAACAACCGAACGCATCATAAACATCAAATTCGACGATCATGGCTGGAAACAAGCTTCCCTTCCTGTCTCCTTTGGAGGTCTTGGCATCCGAAATCCTATTGATGTGTCCCGCATTCCTGTCTTCACTGTACAGCATAACAAGTGGTTCGTATGATGACAATATGAAAAGTAGGGGAAAAGGAGTCGTAACTGATTTGGAGGCAGAGGATATTAGAGGGATGTTGCTACTTCCTCCTCTAAAATGAGGAGACTAATCTCTCGCGGATAATGAAAAATTAACATCGTAATAATTAGTTTATTCAATCCTTTCAATTTTATATTTAACCTTAATTAATTCGGCATTTTAAATTGACCTTTTTTCTTTTTCTGTTTTAAATGAAGTCCATTAAATTAAAAAAATTGAACTATTATTTATATTATACATTTCTGGTAATCAAATCTTTTTAATCACGGCACTTAATTTGAATATTTTTAATAACAGTAAAATAGAATGAAAAACACTAATTTATACCACCTTGGAATTGATGCTTCCACAATGGACTTTGAAAAAGCATTCGGGAACATCAAAGTATTCTGAAATATTTCCACTAAATAGTACGTCTGCATTGGCGGGAGTTCAGTACGAGCCAAAAAATATGCTTGTTCTCTTTCTAGGACTTTGTTCGGGATCGATCAAGAATTGGATAATATTATTAACAAATCTGACCGGTATGTGATGTACATGACGGGACCAATCCTCGTGGCAAGCGTAATACTTGTATATATTTAAGCACGGGATTGGAGAGAGTTCAACTTCAGTCATGCTTTATGAACTCTTTAAGCTTTTAAAATTTGCAAAATGTGTCGACCCCCTCATAATCAGAATTGGGACATGTGGCGGACTCGGACTGGATCCGGGGACAGTCGTCATCACCCAAAAAGCTTACGATGGATTTCTTCGAGAGTTCCTTTCAATCGTTGTTCAAACTATTCACGTTTAGGCTGTTTTAGGGAAAGAACAAAGACTAATTCCACAATACGACAGTGAAAGTATCTCAGAGCTCGAATGTAAAGAAAATGATGACGACTTTAATCTAATTACGGGAAACACAATGTCTACAAACGACTTTTACTATGGCAAGAAATGAAACTCTATTTTAGCTCAGGGACGTACAGATGGACCGATTTTAATGTACGATGAACAACAAAGTCAAGATTTTTTAAGATCTCTGTCTTGTTTGGACATAAAAAATATAGAAATGGAGGCGTGTGCTGTTGGAGCTATTTGCACTTTCAACAATATAAGAAGTTAGTAAGATTGATTGATGTAGATGTCGTTATTTGCACGACCCTAGTGGATCGGTATCAGGAATCTCAAATAAATAAAAACAAACACGAATTGCAAAAAATCTACGAACATGCATACAAGATAGTAACAAGATTTTTGAAAAAGAAACTTGGTCTTAACTAACATTTCATTAATCGATTTTCTTGTTTGCATAACATAATTTGTCTTGATCATATTTTTCTAGAATGCGCAGTTGTGTTATAATCCTGAAAGCGTCAAGATCGTATGTATTTTTCGTGTTTTTTAATGCCTTGAAGTTTTTTTGAGGTTACAATAGGTAGTGTTATTCTGGATCGATTATGCCATAAATTTTGAAAACGAAATTATTGATGCTAAGCTGACCTATTAGAGAAAAATTCTAATTAACATAATATGTGACATGGTGGATGAATACGTATGGGGAACCGGTTACATTCACTCTAGCCCGACACCTAACCGCTGTTCCTTAACTTTAAATCAAATTTTGATTTTTTTGGACGTTAACAAAGACAATTAAAATGTCCTAAATATAAATTTTAAATTAAAATACTTGCATTTTCAATTGAGTCTAAACTAGATTTTCAAATTGATTTCTAATATTTCCTGAACACATAATTTGATATAATCTGCAACAAAAGCGTTGATTTCGCCTATCTATCACTTGTTATTTTTCGAAAGGACTCTGATCTAAGAAAAAATGTACAGCTTGTAATAATAGTACACTACATTTTGTTTAAAAACCTACAATCCTTTCGAAAGATAACGAGGGATGTCTTGAAAGCTCTGTTAAAGAAGAGTCCCTTTCTCCTGAAAGATTGTGTTAGCAAGGTCTACCAACAAGTGATTGCTCCGACGGTTGAGTATGCCTGCTCAGCCTGGAGGTTTGCAATTGCTTGTTCGAAAGCGGAACGTTTGAACTCACTCAGAAGGAAGATTATGCTCCACACTGACACCTCAGTTGGCAGCCTTGCTTCCGAGGAGGCGACGCAGAAGAATGGACAGGGTTTCCTACGTTTCTGCAAGGAACTGGGAAACCCACTCAAGGAAAAGGTGGCCCATGCAGAGGAATTTTGGTCGGTTATAAAGAAATGCACTCCGATTGAGTTCTTCTGCAGAAGGAAGAGAAGGTGTTTCCGGGTTACGTTTGGGTCATCAAAAGATCATGTAAGGAGAGTACGGGTGTTGTTGGAGGCAGGGATCACCTACAAACGGGACTGGAATATTACTTTGATAAAAAAGCATAATTCTTTGTTAAAATAAAATTAATTTTTTCAATTACGTCAATTTTGGTTATTTTCGAATTATTAAACAGTTCTACTCGCATTCAAAATTTATTGATTATATTCTGAAATTTGCCATTCCTCAAATTCGCTGCAAAAAATGACAAAACCAAAAATGGCGAATTTGAGAGTATTCACTGTATTATCATCATAGTGAAAGTCACTTCCCAAGACCACCTGAAGCAGTCCGAAATTCAAAAATGCAATAAATGAAACGGGGTCGTTTCCAGGTTTTTCAAGACGGAACTTGGACTTATATACAGTAAAAAATCTTATTTTTGTTATTTAAAGAGGATTTTTATGAAATAAGTTTTTGTCGACAGTCCTCATGTAGTTGGTGGTACACTCGATCAAGAAATGGACGACCAATTTGAAGATGAGAATGTAAACAATACCCAAAAGAAACATTTTGATAAATTGAACAAATTCTAGATGTGCTACACTTCCAGAAGGAGTATTCTTGGATATACGTATCTAGCGAGTTGCATATCTATCAAATTTTTGTTCGATAACGTCATCGTAGTAACAAAATTGATTAATGATCGGTCCCTCATCCTCAGGGACAATTCGCTGATTACGCCAATTTCAACTTTTGACGGATTTTGAGGGATATCAATATTAGACGGAATAACAAATAATGCTGCCTCATTCGAAATACGAGACCTTGTGCCTCCTTCCTACAATCACGGCATCTGGCTCGACTGCCAGTCTTTCCAGGAATAATATGTTTTAAAATTAATATTAAGGATGTTTGAAAACACACTAAGAGCTCAAACCATGGACAATTAAGTATTTTTTAACAACAATGTCAATTTTTTAAGATAATACAGCTGACTATCATATTCTACCTCTTAGCTAAAAATAAAGTTGATACGTAAAAATCTCGCTATTGTTTTGGCAAGAAAAAAATAAAAAGCCATTTTTAGCTCAAAATATTATCAAATATTATTTTTTTTGAAAACCTAGAAAATAGAAATACTTGAAACCCAATAAATGTGACTTATATAATAATATTAGTAATCAAAATAAATTTAATCCGACCAGCCAGCCTCATTTTCATCCTCCTCCATTGATTCACTCTTTATGACTTTAGACATACTCTTGATTAGTGGTGACTCCTCATACTTCTTCGACTTTGGAGGCTCTACATAGTCCTCTCCCTTCCCTTTTAGAGACTCTCCTCTTCTTTTTAACACTTTTTTGAGTTGTGACAATATATCAATTTTTTCCTCTTCCTTTTTTGGTTCAATCTCAGTTTTTGTTTCATTTTCTTTCTTTTTCGGAATTTGAACTGATTTATCCCTCCCGCGTCAAGAATTGAGTCAGCAGAGCCTTCAGTTTCGGTTCTCCTGAAGGCTTCGGAGTGACCTCGACATTTTTTGTCATCTTCGACTACAAAATTTTCCTCGATTTCATTTTTGATGACAAAGTCATGTTTTCCTCTCGCAATTTCAGTTTTGGAAAAATGTTGGATTCGGGATGCGAAGCCTCGACCTTTGGTGGTGTGGACATTACGGGATCCTCGGTGAATTCGTTATCAAGATCCGGTAAATCCACGGTGATTTCGGTCAAAATAATCGACGGAGCAATCCCCGTTTCTTTTTTAGGGAGATAATTCAAATCACTTACAATCCCTGAAATAACAAATTGAGTTTAACCAGAAAGCACGGGAAGACTTTCGGGGACCTTGATTTGAGGTACATCACCCAAAATAGGATTGTAGTCAAAATTTAAACGCTGGAAAGGATCGAATTGATGGCCCAAAGTCACGGTCTCCGGTGCCTTGGCTGGCTCGTGTCTTTTTTCATGTGGTTTTGTAATTTTTGAAACAACGTTAAGAGGATCAACAAAAGAATAGTTTTTAAATCTATTTATTAAAATAAAAAATTAATAATAAATATAAAAATAAATTACGCATTTATATTTGTATTATATATAAGAAAATTTCCAGTGCTTTTCAAATTGTTCGGAGGCCTGCCAATTCCCTCATTAAACGGTGTCTTTTCCTTGTCTTTTATTAAATCAAAAGAGGCTGGGACCATTGTAGAATTTTTATATTGAGAAATTAAATCTAAATTCTAATTAATTAATTAAAATAATTTTATTTTTAATTAAATTTATAATAGATATTTAAATGAAAAAACTTTTGATAGTTTGTAGTGGAGTTTGGTTTCATTTTTAACATTTGGCCTAACTTGGAGGTCATTTCTTGGAAATTTTATTGTCTGAGGCAAATTGAAGGGAGAATAAATCCTTATTGCCTTGCCCGATTTGTCCAGTTTTTGATTTTTTGCTCAACAATTGAAATTCTAGACTTTATGGATGACAATCTGTCCTTTCTAACATCTATCTATAGCTTTAATCGTTACATATTTATACATTTTGATTTATTTTTGAATAAAATGTCTAAAATCTTGTTGGAACTTTTCTAATATTAGCAATGATTGGATAATCTTTTCCTCGTCTGGAATACAAGGAGAAATTATCGGTATAAGTGACTGCTCAATGCTCATGTTTATATTACTCACTAGAGTAAGGGGACCACAATAAATTATGTCTTCTTTTATTATAAATTTAAATATACTAATTAATTATTTAAAAAATATTTATTAAATTAACTATATTAATAAAATAAAAATTTATAAAGTCATTCCTAATCGTTAGCTAATCTATATAGAAAAGTTAAAATGACTAAAGTTATAATAATTTGTCACATTATAATATATATATTTAATAAGTATTAAAATTAAGTTTGACTGGGTCAAACTACTAAGTAAAGTATATTTAATTAATTTTAAAATTTGATAATATAATAAAATATATATAATTTATCCACTTGTTGTGGTTATTTAATTAATGGAGTTATTACTATCTAAAACAGCACATGCTAATTGGATAGAAGACTTGAAAGTAGGAGAACTAGTAAAAATAAAAGTATAAAAAATATATATTTTAATTTAGGGCAACTTCTTCAAAACAATGGGTTATTCAAAAAATAGTAGACATTACTTATTCCCCGAGGAAATACTATATCTAACCAACAAGGGCTCACTAACATGTCTAAAAGACGGCCAAATACTACAGGCCGATGACCTGTCCCTTATAGTTGATGGACTATTGGGGAGTAATGTCATGACTGTATACTCCAATTTAACACAACTGGGCTATGTACTACGTCGTAATACTACTCCTTTTTATTATTCCATTTTTGATGTTTATTTACCGTCTTGTGTTAAGACTTTTAAAAAATCCAATCCCACATCACCACAATATCATCTATTTGTAACAAGGTATTTTATTATATATTTTAATTAATTTAAATATTATTTATATATAATTTTAAACAGTATTTTTAGTGAGGAAAATGATTTGATGCAACTTAGAGATTCATATACCCGTATTTTTGGTTCCCGCGCTTTAATAATAGCTACAACGGCGGGAAATAATATCTGTTATATAAAAATTGAAGATTTTTAATAAAATGTTAGTAAAAATTAAATTAAAAAACTTATATATTATTTTTTAATTGAGAAATGAGCATTCTATATCCAGCAATCCACCTACTTACCTGAATTTATTACATAATGAAATGAACCTCTTTAATGTGGTCAACCGCCATAATCTTGCATATATTTTCGGCGCGAAAAAAGTCAGGTTTGAGCAAGCACGTGATTAATTGAACCAAATAGTCCTTTATTTCTTCTGATAGCAAATTTCCTTCCCATGCCTCGTTAAGAATGTCAATTCTTTTACCAATCACAGCCTCCTTTGGAATAATTATTTTTTAAACAACTTTAACGAGGCCTGATGTTATTTTTTGAGAATTGTTGATTACGTAAGACTGTTTCCCCAAATCTTCATTTTTATCGAATTTTGGCTTTGAGGATGTTGAATTTGAGGCTGTGCTGGATGAGTCTGAGCCAGAGGTTGTATACATGTATGACATCTTAGGAGGGTCATTCCAACCACGTTTGTTTGTGGTTATTACTAATTAATTATATTTTATTTATAAATTACTATTTTCTGTGGTAATTGGGTCAGAAATATGTTGGCCTGACATGCACAACAAGGTGCTGAGTATTAGTCTTTTATTATTTTTTTATATTTCTAAAAATATTATTTATATTAATATATTTATAAATAATTATAAATATTTAGCTTTATATTATAGTTTAATTTAGAAATAAGAATTTTGTATATTGATAGTTGTTTTTTATTATACATTTTTGATATAAAAAATAGAAACTATATTAATTTAAAATTTATTATATTTTATAAAATATTATATTTTATATTCTATTTGTTAATTAAATAAATAAAATATTACCAAGTTACCAATCTTATGATGATATCTAAGGCATATGAACAATGTAATGAAAATAGAATTAATTTATCTAATTCTAAACTAAACGAAATTCCAAAAGAACTCCTAAATATAAAAAACATAAAAGTAATTATATTAAAATAATTAAGTTCTTAGATCTATCAAAAAACAATCTAAAAATATTACCAAATTCATTTTTTGATTCCCTCCAAAAAGCTCTTTGGATTGATCTTCGCGCCAATCAAATAACTCAACTACCTTTGGTCCAATCGCCAAAAGAGTGTGACCTCAACACACTCCTTCTCGACCGAAACGTCCTGACTTCAATTCCAAACTCATACGGTTTTTCTACATCAAAAAACAGACAGGATTTTTACCAAATTTAAAAAATTTGAGTCTTAGATCAAACCCACTAGACTCAGATTTTAAAAAAATATATTCTTCAGGTTTAGACAGTTTTTTGAAACATTTAAAAAACGAAATCCACCAAAATACCCAAATTCCAATAAAAATTGGTAAAAAATAGTTTTCTATGAATTTTAAGAGAAAAAATCAAAAATTATGAATAAAAATAAACCAAAAATTGTTTCCGACGATTTAAAAATTGTGACTCAGAAAAAATTGGATCGTTTAAAGTTGTTTTTTATTTATAATCTTCAGTGTATGTCGTGCTCTGGTTGATTGGAGAGAAAAGACCAAAATAATTAACCAACAAAAAATATTTGATATTCAAATTGGAAAAATAAGTTTATTTTATTATTTAATAATATATTTAATTAAAATAAATTAATTTTAAGAAATTAATAATTCTATTAAAAATGCACCTTTTGGAGTTGATGTGACTCGTATTCCTACTTCTATGGAAAATGAGATTGTACACATAAAAATTGACTTTTAGGCCAAGAACAGTCCCATAGACCAGATTGTGGCTAAGAAAAATTTTTCGGCTTTTGATTTGATGGAAAAAGAAAGAAAAAGGCGGGAAATTTTTATCATTTTTTAGGGCTGAAGACGTGGAACAGATTACAGAGGAACTTCGTGAATTTAATAACAAAATAATAAATAAAAGGCATTCTAATGTGTATGAATCATTGAATGAGGCAAAGAAAGATTTAAATATTGTATTAAAATCTTAATTCATTATAGATAATGGAAATGAAGAATAAATTGAAAAAGAATTATTCAGAGTTGGAGAATATTAGAATGCTACAACAAGAAAATAAATTTGATTTATTTTAAAATAATTTTTTATTATAAATTATTATTATTAATTAAAATAACGAAATTAAAATTTCTTTATTATGAAAAATAATATTAAATAAATTTTTTTACTGAAAACGGTTACAATTAAATCAATAGACACAAAAATCTTATTATTTCAAACAAATAATTGACACACAAAATTTAATTTAAAAAATATTTATAAAAAAATATTTTAATTATTTAAATTTTATTTTATTGTCATATGGGTGAGTGTGGATATGAATGTTAGTAAATTAAATAATAATTTTTTAAGATTTGGACCATCCTGCTGATATTCAGTATTAAATATTAAATTAATAAATATAGAATCCATTCCTGTATAAATTTAAACATGAAATTTTTAGGGTCTCCAAATATCGAGGAAGCCTTTGAATTGGCATTTTTATTTTGTTAATTTTAGGCTGCTCTCGGAATGTACGGTTATATGACAAATATAAATAAAGTTGAATTTAAAAATTATTTTGATTTTACCGTTGAAGGTTTTTTGTGATTATTTTTAACGTAGGACACGATTTATATTCTTTACTTTACAATTTTCTGGATGAAATAATTTTTATATTTTCCTGCGGTCAATATTTTGTCGCAAATGTATTTTTGGTTATTTTTAATATTTAGGATATAAATATTACTCAATTTGGTCAAAATTGTGATGGAGGATGGTCTTTGGAATGTAGATTGTAAGATTTGTAGTTTTTTGATTCATTTATAGAAAAGGAGAGGAGTTTGATTTGAAAAAACACGAACAAGTTTTAAATAATATTTTTTATTTTTTGGGGACGGAGATCAAGGCTGTTACTTACCATTGTATGAATATTGTTACAACTAGTAATCGTACTGACATTTTTGTTATTGTCGATATTTAAATAAATCAGTTTTTTAATACTTTCGATTATTATATTTACTATATAGGACTTGGTGTGTGTCTTAACTTGTTATTTTACCTCCAAACAACGAGTTATGGTTCAGGCAGTTTTTAATTAAGTGGTCGTTTTGGTTGTGAATATTTTTGATTTTTAATAATTTCTGGATTTATGAGTGGAATATAATGATAGATTTATCTATTTATATGATTATACTATTGCAAGGACGATTGACTATTTATGATTAATTATCGTAACTGATAATTTGAAAATCAGTATTCACCAGTGTGCACAAGATTGCTATCGATACCCTCTAGTACAGCCAACTGGTTTCCAGGGTGTGTTTTGTCTCCTTTTCAATGAGCCTCCCGATCGAGAAAAGAATACTAATCCCATTGGGCCTATTTATATCTTAATAATAAAATGGTATGGTGTGTGTCTGTCTGTCTGTCTGTGTGTGCACACCAACTTCAAATTGGCAAAGTACAGATAAATTGTCAAAATCCTTTCCCCTTATTAGCCAATAATGGGGAACAAGCTTAAAATCATGAACTCCTCCAAGAATCTTCCACCCAAAAATCTAACATATCAAGAATATCCTCGATAATGAGGTCCTTAAAACCTTTTCGCCAAAAAAAGCAAAAAATTTTTTTCTGCATTTTGGTTAAAATGAACAACTACGATGTCCTCGACTTACATGATGAGGTCCTTAAAACCTTCCCCCCAAAAAAAAAAATTAAAAAAAATTTTTTTGCATTTTGGTTAAAATGAACAACTACGATGTCCTCGACTTACATGATAAAGTCCTTAAAACCTTCCCCCCAAAAAAAATTAAAAAAAAAATTCTGCATTTTGGTTAAAATGAACAACTACGATGTCTTCGACTTACATGATGAGGTCTTTAAAACCTTCCCCCCAAAAAAATTAAAAAAAAAATTTCTGCATTTTGGTTAAAATGAACAACTACGATGTCCTCGACTTACATGATGAGGTCCTTAAAACCTTCCCCCCAAAAAAAATTAAAAAAAAATTTCTGCATTTTGGTTAAAATGAACAACTACGATGTCCTCGACTTACATGATGAGGTCCTTAAAACCTTCCCCCCAAAAAAAATTAAAAAATTTTTTTTTGCATTTTGGTTAAAATAAACAACTACGATGTCTTCGACTTACATGATGAGGTCTTTAAAACCTTCCCCCCAAAAAAAATTAAAAAAAAATTTCTGCATTTTGGTTAAAATGAACAACTACGATGTCCTCGACTTACATGATAACGTCCTTAAAACCTTCCCCCCAAAAAAATTAAAAAAAATTTCTGCATTTTGTTTAAAATGAACAACTACGATGTCCTCGACTTACATGATGAGGTCCTTAAAACCTTCCCCCCAAAAAAATTAAAAAAAAAATTTCTGCATTTTGGTTAAAATGAACAACTACGATGTCCTCGACTTACATGATGAGGTCCATTAAAACCTTCGAGGCAAAAATCTCACGTATTAGAATATCCTTGATGAAAACGACAGCGAGAATATTAACAATGATGAACTCCCAATTATTCGCGATAAAGAATTCATCCTATGTTTTTCTCTTTAAAATTAAATGCATATATCATTATCGACCATGAATCAAAATTAAAGCTATTATCATATTTGACTTTGACAGAATGTGCAATTACAGATTGCACGACCTTGAATAGAGTGTGCAATTAACAGATTTTGAAAAACACTTTGATAGTTGAAACCACATTAGCACAATCATTAACACAATTTACCACCAATTGACAGCGCAATCAGAAGAATTTGCGTTAAAATATTAACTATTTATTTAAGTTTTTCGTAAAGATAGAATTTATTTTTGGTATGCCTCTTTTCCTAAACTTTTTTATTATTCAAAAATAATTTTTTCAATAGATAACCGAAGGAGGGAAGACGAAGCTTAAGAAAAGAAGTTTTTCGTAAAGATAGAATTTATTTTCGGTATGCCTCTTTTTTCCTAATATTTTTTATTATTCAAAAATAATTTTTAAATAGATAACCGAAGGAGGAAAAACGAAGCTGAAGAAAAAACGGTCAGCTTAAGGTAATTAATTAAATCTTCTTTGCGTGTCGCTTTTTTGGCTGCTGCTGCCCTGCCGCATCTCTCTCTATTGTTATCTATTTAATGCCTATTGTTATCTATTAATGTGATAGTGAATTTTTTTTTAACACAGAAAATGTTCATAAATATTTAATTAGCAGCAGAGGATAGGATGGAATGGCATTTCCCACGCAAGATGGCTATTGATATGCGTTGGAAAAGCCATGTCCATTCCCGATGATCGTTTCTCCTTCTGCTTGCTAGGTCCCCCAGTTTAATAAGGAATTTTTTAGTTCTGGGACCGAGGACTCCCGACGTCTCCATTGCAAACGGGCCAAACATGTGATAGTTATCTATTTGATTGGTGTGTTTTATACATCTACATAAACTTATAGTTGTTTGATGAAACAGGCCCTCCGCAGGAGCTAGGTCGCGGTGAGCGAAGCGAGCTGCCGAGCTAGTTGTTTATAATTAATGTTGAGCAAATTTAAATCTCACATATTTGAAAATTAAATCCCACATTTTAGAAATTCATTAAAGTTTTTAAAAATCTAAAGACTTTTTGAAAAATAGAAATTTCAAAAAACAGTAATTTTTACTTACAGAGAACCACCCGATTTACAATCCATGCAACCAGAATAATTTAGATTTTGTACCATGACATATCTTTTTTATAAACTATCTCAATTAAAATTAAGTATTTTTAATATATGTGATATTTTTTCGATTCGTAAAATATTGGACCCTAAAATAGGTTTATAAACAAAAATTAATAAGTTAAAATTAACTAAAAAATTTTTAGATCAATTATTTTTAAGAGTGTTGGCATAAGAATCAATCAATTTTGTCTTCATTTGCCAGTCCGTGAAAAATACGTGTTTTTAATTTAAAATTTTTTTTATATTTAGTACCTGGAACATTTCAAAACAACAATTCAAATAGCAGGCCAGACATAAACTGGAATAGCAACTCCTCTTCTGTAATAAATTTTTTCTATCTTTTTAAGGTTTCGCCAGCAAGAAAAATAATTTATATTAGTAATCGCATACTGTTGATAGTTTAATTGCCTAAGATTGAATAAATTAGCATTATAAAAGAGATAAGTTACATTAACAGTTCGTCATATATAAGAATCTTTTTTTAGATATAATGGAATGAGATATTTCATAAAATCAACATTCTCAAAGAATTGTTTTATTTGATTATTC